>NW_028278567.1:300000-422345 GCF_059751315.1 Micrasema longulum
TTGTTGAATTAACTTAAACCTCGTTTATTTGAATATCTTTTCATCACAGTTTAAATTAACTACAGCCATGCAGGTACAATAAAGATTTCATTAAAAAAAGTCAATCGCTTCCATTACCCCATACATGCGGGTAATGAGAGCCCATTAAACGCTGACATAGGAAATGGGAGCCATAATTTTTACTTCTTCAACAAATAAAGCTCAACTTATTTAAAAGGCAAATCTTAGTTGTGAATTTTGATCTTCAACACCTTGTTTTAATTGATGTACGGTTGTGGCATTCGGCTTACAATGGACTCAATAGGCTCCCATTACCCGAGGACTACGACTACCATCTTTAAAGTAATAACACAAATATCTTATTCGACTTTCAATCACAATTTGACGAATGCCACTTGAACGTAGTTATGCAGAAAGCAGCCAGTCCACAATTTTTGAAAAATGAGATATTGATGTTATCGGGTGCAGTGAGGTCAATTCTAAATTCTGCTAAACACAGCCAGACCGTTTTTATATAAAAAATTGTTTTAATCACCTTCTGAAAATGGTGTCCATCACATAAACGGCATTTCTCAGCACCCATATCACTAGAAAATCTAAATGATTTTTAAAAATCATTAAAACTGGTCAGATTCATAATTAAATTCAATGGAGAATACCTTATTTAAAGTATTTTCCATCCCTGTTGTAATTTGTTAATCTTAATGACTCCCAAGGGGATGAAATCCAGTCTTTTGTCTACAAACGTTAGGACAAACTCAAAATATTGTTTAAAAAAAAAGTCGTTTTGTGTCCTCGGCACGGGTAACCCAGTTAAGTCAAATTCTTATATTATTAATTATTGTTTATGAAGTGTAAAAAAAAATTAAAAAATAAAGAAGCCAAGAACATGAGTATTCAAGAACTATATACGCTAATTTCGTGCACCATTTCAGTGCTCTATGCAACATCAGTGCTGATAGGAACATGATAATGAGTAATAAAAATATAAAAAAGCGAACGCCATCACGCAAATCAGATTCAATACATTTTCTTAAGCGAATTTTCTCATTGTGAATCCATTTGGCGTTATTACTGGCGCAGTGGGGGAGTGGAGGGCGATACGGGACGGAGCGCCCCATCGTGGCCGCCGCGCCAGTCAGCTGACCAGCCCAGTATTGACGGGAGATAGCCATCAGCGCATTAATGTTAATTACTGGCGGTGTTTCTGCCGAATCTCCCGTCTCGTCTAAAGTCCGGTATCGTGCTGTGATAAAGAGAGGCAGATGTATCAGTGGCGCCGTAAGGGGCGACAATAGCCGAAATATCATATATTAAGAATGTGCAGATTAAACCCCAATACAACATTTACAAATAATATAATCACTAGATCCTCAACACAAAGACAACTCAAACAAATACAAACTAACACCACTTTCAGACAAAAGGTTTTTGAGTATTACGCAATTAAAATCTAAAACAAGATGTATGCAAGACAAGCGATTTGCTTATGAATGTTGATAAATCGAAAGTGATGATTTTTGAAAGGGATGAAAGTATAACTAAATGTGAGATCAGTGTGAACGGAGACATTCTGAATCAGGTAGAAGAATTTGTGTATCTGGGAAGTATGTTTACTATTACTAGGGATGGAAAGACCGAGAAAGATATTGAAAGGAGGGTGAGTGCCGGAACAGGGTGAATGGTGCACTGAAATCTACTTCGACAAACAAATTTTTATCGCAGGAGGCTAAACTAGCCGTTCACAGTGGAGTTCTAGCTGGTGCCAACTCTAATGTATGGGAGCGAAGTATGGAATTGGAAAATAATGATGAAAATAGGTTAAATGCTGTCGAAATGCGATCCCTTTGGCGAATGTGTGATAAAACGATGTATGTCGAGATCCGTGAACTGTGCAAGGCTGAGACATGTATTATCGACAAAATAAAAGAAAGGGGTGCTGCGTTGGTTTGGGCATGGAGAGCGAATGTACAGCGAAAGAACGGCTAAAAGGATCTACGATGCGAATTTTGAGGGATGCGGAAAACGAGGAAGACCGAGAAAGACATGGCACGATCAAGTCCGATAAATACTTGAAGATGGACATGTCAAGAGTAGGACTAATCGGCGTGCGTGCATGAGAAGATGTATGAATGTAGGGGAAGCGAGGTCTGTGTGCAAAGATATAGTGATATCGCGTTCTATCCTCTCTGTCTACCCCTACGGGGAAACAACGTGATGGTTTGTTTGTTTGAAAGTCTATAACCTACTTCCACTGTCCATTAAAACAATAAGTAACGAGAAAATGTTCAAAAAGGCTATAAAAAAGTGGATAGTGGAGCTAGGTAGAAGTAAAATGGATTGTCTCATTCGTCCAAACCAATGTTGAATCAACTGCTCCACAAATATATAGATTATCAACAATATTTTGAGTTTGTCTAAATTTTAGAAGACATGGACAGGATTCAACTCTCCGGGGAGCTGTTAATATTAAAATAATACAATATAGATGAAGAACATTTAAGAGAAGGTAATATAGAAGTCTAGGCATCTACAGGGCTTATGACCTGTCATTGGCTGGTTTAAGTGGCCACTTTACACACTGTGTAACATTCACCATTCCGCCCATATTTGAACATCCATATTCCTTTAATTACTTTACCCGTTCATGTTTGTGAAGTTAAAGAGCTGAAACCTTTATTTATGCGGGTGAGATTCATCTAATTGAATTATTTCTATAAACGAAAATATTTTTTAATGTTTATACTTCTTACCACTTATTTAAACCAGCCAATGACAGATCATAAGCCCTGTGGATGCCTAGACTTCTATATTCCCGTCTTTAAAATGTTCTTCGTATCTGTTGTATAATCTTAATACGATATCGTACACGCTTTGTTTACATTTGAGACTGAGATCGCAAAACGTTTTTATTAATATGTTATAATTCATAACTGTAAAAATCATAATCTGGGTTTAATCTTGATTGACCCCAACAGAGCAGGCGTTTGTTGCCCCGTTTGACCGAGTTCAGGTGACTTTATGGCTAATCATTACCGGGCAGTTTAATTATTACTATAAACTTAAGTGACCCAGTCTCGCCTTTTCTTTGTTAAGGGTAAATAAAACCCCTCTGCAACAAGCGAGTAACAATGCTAACAAACCACCACGCCGCGCCGTTTCCCCGTAGGATGAAGCTGAGAGGATAAAACGCCACATGGCTCTGTCGTTATATTCAAACCTCCCTTCCTCTATATTCGTCATTCCATGTCCGCTCCCAAGTCAGGTTCAATTCAAAGCAGCAGTCAAATTTGAATTTTTAACTTAAAATTAAATATCTAAAAAGGCAATGCCTTAGTTTCTGAGCACTAAACTCTAAGCTTTTGTAATTGATCGCGCCACTTGCCTGTTGGCAGATGAACGCTCGCAATTGTCTGGTTCGCGGAATGTGTTATCTTTATGCTTTGCCACTGAACCCTAATGCAATAAATCCAGTTCCAACCTTGCACTGGGGTTCTGGTACCTTATTGTTTGGAACTTGTCTCGCGGCAGTCAGGACCTGATCAGATCCTGTGGTCATGAAGGGGGGTGTGGTTTCTTGATTATTCTCATTACACGATACAGAGGATTACATGAATTGTTAATCGCAAAAGTAACTGATTCGTGATCGCGATAAAAAGTGATAATTGTCTCAACACATGAACAAAGACAGTTCGGTTAAATTAACAATTGTTCTTTTGTTATATGCATTTGAATAATTTTGAATATGTTGGGCCGTAGATAAAAATGTGGTACCGACCCACAGTAAGAAACGCAACATCTCAACCAGGGCCCAGTAGGCAGCAAATAAATCCAACAAAGTAAATGTGGCGCAACCAGTAATCATACAAAAAAAGTAGTTCTTAATACGCTATTATTCGCCGAAATCAGCCTTCAAAGATACTTAGGTGGAAAAACCCTCAGTCATTTTCACCTTGTGTTTACTGTTTTTCGTGTCGCCATTTTATCTCTAACAGTTGTATCTTGTTAGTTTACACACTTTCTATCATAATTATCCTTAGGCATAACTTTTTGTATTTTTACAAAAGCTTAGAGTCTAGCGCAGTTTTTAAAATCACTTAGAAACTAAGGAATTGCCTTTTTAGATTTTTAAATTTAAGTTGATATATTGAGTTTTTGTTCCGCATTTTTGGTCAAAACTTTTGTAGCTTTCATTAATGTTACGAAACGGATTATTTTATGCGTAAAAGTAACTTTTTTTAAAAATGAGTTCAAAAAAATCCTGAAAAAACCTTCCAAAAATAAAATAAAAAATCAAAACCTATCCGGTCGGTTTTAAAAACCCATAAAAAATCGTAATTCGAAAACTACGCAAAATCGCGGAAAATACTTGTGTGATTCGGATACCCCTCAAGATGAGGCACCTATGTTTTGCCTTTGGACGGCACTTTTCCGGCCACTCTGTATATATAGACATATGCCCCCCGCGACAAACATTTATTTGCCGAGGTTGATTTAACCGCAACGTTCCCTCTGTTGCCAGCACTCACCCTCCTTTCAATATACTTCTCAATCGTTCCATCCCTAGTTAACATACTTCCCAGATTCACAAATTCCACTGCCTGTTTTAGTATAACGCCACTCACAGTGATTTCACATTTAGCCATACTTTCAAAAACCATCACATTCGATTTATCGACATTCGTAAACAACGAATGACTCGAACAAGTAGAAGAATTTGGGAATCTGGGAAGCATGTTTTCAAGAGATGGACGAGTAGAAAAAGATGTTGAAAGGAGCGTGAATGCGGGCAACTAAATAAACGGCGCACTAAGCGCAGTAATTATTAATAAAAATATGTCAATCGAAGCTAAACTGGCAGTGCACGACGAAGTTTTAGTCCCGACACTTATGTATGGAAGTAAAACATGGAACTGGCAGAGGAAGGATGAAAGCCGAGTGAACGCGGTCGAAATGTGATCTCTGTTGTAATATGTTAAATGTAATATTAACAGTTCCCCAGGGAGTTGAATCCAGTCCTTATCTACAAAAATTTAGACAAACTTAAAATATTGTTGATAAATCCACCTGGTCCATGAAGAAGTATAGAAATTGCCTAGTATGTAGGTGAAATAATTCAATTAGATGAATCTCACCCGCATAAGTAAAAGTTTTAGCTCTTTAACTTCACAAACATCAACAGATGACAGAATTGAAGGAATACAGATGTGTGCAAAAAAAAAAAAAAAAACAAATATGAGCGGAATGGTGAATGCTAAGCAGTATGTAAAATGGCCACTTAAATCAGCCAATGATAGGTCATAAGCCCTGTAGATGCCTAGACTTCTATATTACCTTCAATAAATTGTTTTGAAAAGTATAATTTATAAGATTAAGAAAGGGTCTCTAAGATTGTTTGGTCATGTAGAACGAATGGATGACGGAAGAATGATAAAACAGGTATATATGGCGAGAATGAACGGTAACGTTGCACGAGGACGACCAAGGAAGACGTGGCATGATCAGATAAACCAAAAACTTACGTTTGGTCATGTCAAAAACAGGCAGAACATGGAATGTGCAAAAAGCTAGAAATGCATACCGAGATAGAAGTGTGTGGCGGTCCATTCTCTCTGCCTAACCCCTACGGGGAAATGGCATAATTGGTAGTAGTAGCATAATCATGCCAATTCCCCGTAGAGGTAGGCAGAGAGAATGGACCGCCACACACGTCTATCCCGGTATACATTTCTAGCTTCTTCCACATTCCACGTTCTGCCTGTTTTTGACACGACCAAACTTAAGTTTTTGGTTTATCTGATCATGCCACGTCTTCCTTGGTCGTCCTCGTGCAACGTTACCGTTCATTCTCGCCATATATACCTGTTTCATCATTCTTCCGTAGGGGTAGGCAGATAGAATGGACCGGCACACATCTATCCCATATTATCTAACATAAGTGAAGCGCTCCTCTTGCATACATCGTAGACTTTTGTTACCAATAATTGTAATGTATGCACCGTCCTTTATATAAGGGTCGGCACTACGACTCCATAGTTAACTGCCGGTCAAGATATTGAATTTGCTGAATAAATTATGGAATAAATGAAATAATTATTTACATGGTGTGTTTTCCGCGTTCGAAGTAGGGTAATAATATGTTCCAGAGCTAGGCCAGTGGCCAGTGTGTATCGATATGAGGATATGAGGTCAAGTCGGATTACACCTCTAACACGAGAAAGGCCTTAATACTTTAACCTACGAACTATTAGCAATCAGCCCACTTTCGCTACGTGGCCTTTCTTAACACGCTCGAGGCAAGTACGCTGTCATTTTTCTAAGCCCACGTTTAGAAAACCATGAGTCATAGAATTAAAATATACCACAAGGCGCGTAGAATCATATATGCATACATCTTACTGAGTCCAAAAGTGTGACATCCCACCAGCGCGCATGCGTGGAGTGGCCGCAAAATGTTACCAGCCGCGAACAATACAGTATGTTCTTTTAACCCTGTCACATCCGAAACTACAATGATCAGTATGAGCAAAAACACATATTGGCGCATTAAAATAATATTTTAGAACGAATATAATTTACAAAAATTAAAATATTGTAGGCCTCGTGGTGTAATGGTCAGTGCATTTGCCTCTTACCATGCAAGAGGTCTCGGGTTCTATTCCCGACATGGTGGATATGAAATATTATTTAAATGGGTGTTTTTACACTAGAATATTTCATAAACCCTGGACTGGTACCTGAAGCGTAAGACTGATCACCTTACCTTCATGTAACAAAAATAATCAAGATACGCTGCGATTGGTGTACCAATGCAGTGCCCTATGCAGCATTAGATGCGGAAAGGGAATGATGATGATGATTAGAATATTTGAAAAAACAAACGGTTGCTTACTTCTGAAGGGGAGAAACGAGTAGGGGGAGGGGGGAATCTGATACACCGTCATCCGCACGGCCGCGCCCCCCTCGGTTCTCCCCTGCAGAAATAAGCAAGAAGTATAAATAAAAACAAAGTAAAATTGGTTTTAAAAATCTTTTTCTTAAATTCTAAGTTAAGGGTGTAAAAATTTTTTTAAAAAAAAATCGGGAAACCAAACGATTTAAAACAGTGTCAAAAAAAGTGTTTGTTTATTATTTTTTATATATTTCGGTATCAAAAAAGACTTGATTTACTTGTATTTAATTTTTTAAAACTTTTATTTTATCGATATATTTAAGATTTTTAAAATATTTTTATGTAAACATTATTATACTGTGTTACCAAAATGTTTAAAGAGAGAAATGCCTGTAAGAAAACTGCTTTTGCAGTTTGGTGGGAATTAAAAAAAATGTTTAGAAGAATGCTTATGTGAAAAAAAATTCAATAATAAAAAAAAAGCTACAATTTGTTTTTTTAAATATTTTATTTAAATTTTTCGTAAAAATAATGGTAAACGTAAAATTTTTTTTTAACATAATTCAATAAAAATTCAATTAGAAATAGTTAAATTATTAATGGGTTTCATCCGCATAAATAAAGGTTTCAGCTCTTTAACTTCACAAACATCAACAGATGAAAGAATTGAAGGAATATAGATGTTAAAATATGGGCAGAATGGTGAATGTTACACAGTGTGTAAAGTGGCCACTTAAACCAGCTAAAGCCAGGTCATAAGCCCTGTACATGCCTTGACTGACGATATTATTGTATTTTTTTGTGATATGTATGTATTTGTGTGAAATAAATAAATAAATAATAGAAAGCCGGGTAAACAATTCGATTACCCTAGCAATATTACCAAAATGTCTACGTTGTATTGTTTAACAATCTGACAGACGGTAAAATAATTATATTCTTAAACATTGTTATTTGTGAACTCGCTAGTTACACATGAAATGTAATCCAACCCTATTCTCTTTTAATCACCGCAGTATTTTGACACTTAAAAACGACACAACATTGCGTAGTTAAATTTAAATCGGCAGTTGCGTACTTAGCGACTCTGCAGAGTAACTAATGGTCAAAACGTAAAACTACTCATTTACGAGAAGTTTTATTGGGTAAGACTGATATAACCATCATCCACAAAAACAAGAAAGAAGCTCTGCGCTGGTTTGGACACGTAGAGCGAATGGACAGCGTAAGAAGGGCTAAGAATATTTACAACGCGAGTGTTGATGGATCCTGAAATAGAGGAAGACCGAGAAAGATATGGCATTACCAAATCTAATGAATACTCGAAGATGGACATGTTAAAAGTCGGAATAATCGGCGCGCGTGCATAAGAAGATGTATGAATGTAGAGGAAGCGAGATATGTATGCAAAGACAGAGTGATTTGGCGTTCTATCCTATCAGCCTCTCCCTACGGGGAAACGGCGAGATAGTTTGTTTGTTTTTAACCCCTTATTTTTTAAATAAATTAAAATTAATATATATATATATGTTAAGTAAACAATGATGTATTTTGGCATAAATAAAAAAATCACTTTTAAAAAACATGTTGTTTAAAAAGAAATGCTCTTATTTTCGTTTTAATTAAAATATTTTATCTTAACTTGTTACAACAAGGAGGGGAAACATTTTTGAGAAGGGAATATGGAAGTCTAGGCGTTTAAAGGGCTTACGGCCTGTCATTGACTAGTTTTAGTGGCCATTTTACACCCTGTGTAACATTCATCATTCTGCATGTGTTTAAACAACCATATTACCTCAACTCTTCCATCCTAATCCTTCCTTCCATCAATGTTGGTTATAAAATCGAACCAGCTTATACCTAATATTCTTCTCAAGCACTTACTTTCAAAACTCGGAAGTTTGGTGTTTTGAGCTTTGGTGAGGTGCCAAAATTATACATTAGTAAAATTATATACAAAATTATATAATATAGAGAGGCTGATCAGGGTCAGGACAAAAAAACAAACTTCTTCTTTTACTTGTTAGTTAATTCAGCAATGTTTTGAGTATGTCCAAATGTTTGCAGACTGGCTAGATTTCCTCTCTAGGAAGTTATTTTGAAATAGGCAGAATGATAATTGTTACACAGTGTGAAGTGGCTACTTACACAAGCCAATGACAAGTAATCTAGCCAGACGGCAAACTTATTGAAAACATTTTTTTATTTTTTGAAAATGCGGTAGCAATAGCCGGTTTCAAAGTGTTAACATTACTATGAAGCAATTTATAATATTGATGTATCGCCGCGCTAGAAAATGCGATAAGGGAAATTAATGTGGGACCTACAAAAGGGGCTGACGTTAGTGGTCAGCGCGTCTGACCACCGCGCACGAGGTCCGGGTTCTACTCTCGGCGAGGTCAACATGAAATCAAAAACTGGAAAATGTCATCTCATCGACAGATTTAAGTGATATCCATATATATATATATATATATACACCAGCTGACCCGACAGACGTTGTCCTGCCCGAACGTTGGCTTGCCTTCGAAAAATATTTTTTATTGATAAGTTGGTACTTGTTTGTGATTAAATTTCAAAACGAAAAACTGTCAATATTAAAAAAATATTGAATTTAAGTAGGTATTTGTTTATGGTTGAATTCCAAAACATAAAAGATTTTTTAATATTTTTAAAAATGGCATTCTTTTTGCAAACATCAAACTCCGGTCGTCTGACCAACAAAGGGGTGTACTTATGTAGGAATACGATTTTTTTAAATGTCTCGAATTTAATATTATTTTAGTGTTACCAAAAATCCAATAAATGGGTAGAAATTATAAGGAATTTGAGGAAAGAATCTGATTGAGATTTACAAAAAACAAATTTTGTTTGTAAACATTCAAAAACAATTTTTTTTATACACAAAAAAACATCATCTTTCCATTTTTTTGCAAATGCATTCTCCTCGAATGCAAACCTGGTAGATGGATAAATAAAACATTTATGCTCCTCACTTCTTTTTTACATATTCGATTGAAGATTTTAATATCTACGAACACGCACAGCGCAAAGATCTATATTTCTCTGAAAACCGCTCGTAAATCGGTTAAGCCGTTTAAGAGGAGTACGATTACATCACTCGTACAGAGGAATTATATATATAAAGATATATTTATATTTGGTTACTTTGTACAGCGCCATTTTTGTGAAAATCAACTCAAGGGCGCTGTTTAGTAAATAAATATCCCAGCAGGTCTTGCAGCTACAGAGCGCATGGATGGTTGGGATTCTAGTTCCTCGTCTCCAATTATGATATATTACAATTATGATAGTTAGGAGTTAGATTACATAACGTCTTGCAGCTACAGAGCGCATGGACAATAAAAAATCTAGCCCCCATTTACATTTTTTATTTGACAATGAAGTTTGAAGTTTTAGTGATATTTTAAAAATTAAAATAAACAACAAATTTATAAAAATAGAAGTTAGATTAAAACAAGTCTTGCAGCTACTAAGCGCATGGATGGTTGGAATTCTACACCCCATTTACTAAATTTACATATTTGATAGTTAATAACATTTACCTATTGAAGCTAGATTACTAATCGTCTTGCAGCTACAAAGTGCATGGACGAGTGAAATTCCAGCAACTTAAAATTATCAACAAATTTACAAAAATAAACATTGAGCATAATAGTAAATTTGTTAAGTGTTGATGCTAAAAAGTAAACAATAAAAAACTGAACAGATAAAGCACCGTTTCAACACTATGAATAACAAAAAATATCCGAAGTGTAGCATTCGTAGATTTTGGGTAGTCACCGTCGCAGTGTCGCACATGTGGCAAACACAGGTTGTTTGCTAAATTCCTGGAAGATGGCACATGTGTACGTAATTGTCGAGGGGGGGAAGATGCCTATTGTTCCGATGACTTTGTATCCATTTTAGTCTTTATTACTTCGTTTTATAATGGGTACGCAAAATTCCCGCTCAATTTTATTTATTTTTTACATTATTACTAGCGGGCCTGACAGACGTTGTCCTGCCCGAATGTTGGCTTGCCTGCTATTAGCTTAAAAAAATATTTTTTTATTGATAAGTAGGTACCTAGGTACTTGTTTATGATTGAGTTCCACAACCAAAAATTATTAATATTCAAATATTGAATTTAAGTAGGTACCTTGGCACTTGTTTACGGTTGAATCCCAAAACACAGATAAATTCATTTTCAAGTATAGAATTCCCAAGCCAAGGGTAAACATCTTTTCAAACTGAAACCAAATGTAACAGAAAAGCCTTGGTTTTTCAAAGTGATTCTGAACAAGTTTGAGACATCCTCCATATGCAGAATGCGCATTGGGCACTGCTGCAATGGTTCTCACCTGTTCAGAATCCATGTCCGGGACTCTGCCATTTGCGAATGTCAGCTAGATGAGGAAGATTTAAACCATATTATTTTTGGATGCCCCATAAATGATTGTTATCCGGATTTCCTATCCGACCTCTCTGATATTAATATCCCATCCCCTATTCATATTCTAACTCTCCTGTCCCCACCCAATAAACGTGTATTTAAAATCTTATGTAAATATCTAGTTGTAAATGGTGTAAAGTTGTAAATATGTTTTATTATTATATGTATATATTATATTAAATACTAACATACTAACTTGTACATATTATATTACTAAAACATGTGTATATATGTAAAAAACAAAAATACTCGACACTGGCCAGAACACCCGAATTGAGATGTGAAAAGGCCATGAAAAAACGAAGAAGAAGAAGAAGAACAAGTATAGAATTCATTTTGCAAATGTCAAACTCGGCTCTTCTCACGAACAGGGGTGCACTTTATACATGATTGCGACTTTCAAAAATGTATTGAATGTCAGTTAATATTATTTTAGTATTACCAAAAATCTAGTAAAAATAAACAAATGGGAAGAAATTATAAGGAATTTAAAGAAAGAATCTGATTGGTATCCGATGATATGATCAATGTTGTTTGTAAACATTCAAAAACATTTTTTTTAAACACAAAAAAACAACATCCTTCCATTTTTTTTGGATATACATTCTCGATGAATGTAACCCTAGTAGGTCGATGAAAAAAAGGTTTGTGTTTCTAACTTTTTAAAAAAGAATCGATTGAAAATTTTAATATCTACGAATACGCGTAGTGCAAAGATCTACATTTCGCTGAAAACAGCAAGTAAATCGCAGGTACAGAAGAATTATATATATACAGATTAGACAAACGTGTGTAAGAGAGTGGTTTAAGGATTGACGTATCATTTTGTATGTTTATTAAAAAAATATATTTTAAATATATGATATCGTCATCATTATGTCCCTATCTGCACACTGTGGTGCATAGGGCACTGAGTTGGAGTAACAAATGCAGTGTAGGTAAATTGATCATAACAATATTTTGAGATTGTTTTAATTTTTGTAGACAAGGACTGAATTCAACTCTGTAAGCTCTTATTATTAACACATTACAACAGAGATGAAGAACACTTTAGAGATGGTAATATAGAAATCTAGGCATCTACAGGGCTTATGACCTGTCATTGGCTGGTTTATGTAGCCACTATACACACTGTGTAACATTCACCATTCTGTCTATATTTTAACATCTATATTCCTTCGATTTCTTTATCTGTTGATGTTTCTGAAGTTAAAGAGGGGAGTTGAATCGAGTCGTTGTCTACAAAAATTTGAACGAATTCAGAATATTGCTGATAAATCCACCTGGCCCATGAAGAAGTATAGAAATTGAAAACAATTTTTTAGGCGTTACCTAGTATGTAGGTGAATTAATTCAATCAGATTAATCTCACCCGCACGCAACATTAAAAGTTTCAGCTCTTTAACTTCACAAACATCAACAGATGAAAGGATTAAAGGAATATAAATGTTCAAATATGGGCTGAATGGTGAATGTTACGAGTTTATAATCCCTTTAAAGTGGGCACGTTCTATCCCAGAAGCCAATTTAACATATAAATGAGAACTATTTTAAATGTTAATGAAGTAAGGAACGCGGACTAATTTTTGCGGTCATTCGTTGGTTCGTTTCGATCATATGATGTCGATATGGCAAGTAGGTAGAACATACCGAGGAAGATACAGATAGTACAGAAGTTAAGTATACCGTCTCGATATATACAGATGAAGATAGCGTTCATAATTGAGGCCCTGGGCTGGTATTCCAAACGATCTCGTGGCCGTATTATCTCGTGTATTTACATACAAAATACACGAGAAAAACTGTTTTCTCGTACCACGAGAGGGGTTCAGAATAGCGCCCCTGGACTAGTGTAATTCTATGGCTCAGGGCATATCTGTGTATTATATTAATAGTTTTATGCCTATTTTATGTCGTCGATTTATAAAAATTCTGCAAAATTCATGTTTGAGCTCCGAACAATAAATGATAAATCACACCCCGGCCGTTTCCCAACGTATCATTTCTCACTGATACAATCGCGCATGAATAATTTATTAATAATTAAATCACGCGAAAATAGATTCATCCCGCTAGCGCTCTGAGCACGCCATGTTTGATTTTTTAGTACGGGTTTTTGCCGCCAGAGCCCCACGAGGCGACGCACGGAGCGGAACAGAATCTCTAAAGCTGGCAATAAACATTATTTTTAAATATTTTATTCTGTTATTTATTTTATTTTGTATATTTTATTTCGAGAAAACAACATCATTGCAGAAAATATTTACGTGTTATTTAACAATTTTATAAGCCATTTATCGTTTTTTTTACTTATCTAAATTCAAGGGATTTATACGACTTCATCAGTTAAATATTAAAATTCAAACTTAAGGTTAAGACATGCACATGATGTCAACAATATTTTGAGTTTGTCCAAACTTTTGCAGACAAGGACTGAATTCAACTCCCTGGGAAGCTGTTAATATAAACATATTACAACAGTTACAATTTTTTTATATATATTTTTTTTATTCATTAATTTCATAAAAAGTACATGTTTTTGTAAAATTCTAAACATTCCTACTTTTGCACATCTAGTAAATGTTATCACTGTAACTCTCCAAAAAAAGAGACTAACTATTGTGCTTGGAGAGTGACTTACACTGTTTTAGTTGTTAATTTATAAGAGTTTATATAGTTTTAAATACGAGTACATGAAAAAGAAAACTAAAAACATAGGATATATAAAAAATAAAAAAACATAAAACAATAGTACATTTATACTAATTAAAATTTAATGTTGTTTTTACACGAGTTCAAAAAATTTCTTTAGATTAACTTAAAATATTGTTGATAAATCCACGTCCACTGCTAACAGTTCGTTGGCAGTTTAAGTCCGAATTTCAAGATGAGAACCTGACTTGGGAGGACGAAAAGGAGTTGGCAGCCGACAGAGATGCGTAAAGGCTTTTTGTGGATAATATATGCTCCAACTAGGAAGCGGACACAGAAAGATCATAAATATGTATTTTATATTTCCTTTTTATACTAAAAAAAAACACCAAAATAATTCAAAATTACTTTGAGTTTGTCCAAATTTTTGTAGACTAGGACTTAAATAAACTCCCTAGGAAGCTGTTTATATTAACATATTACTACAGAGATTAAGAACATTTTAGAGAAGGTAATATAGAACTCTAGGCATCTACATTGTATCTCCGTTGTAATATGTTAATATAAACAACTTCCTAGGGAGTTGAATCCAGTCCTTGTTTACAGAAATTTAGATAAACTCAATATATTGTTGATAAATCCACCTGGTCCGTGAAGAAGTATAAAAATTGAAAAATAAAAATTTCAGGCGTTGTCTAGTATGTAAGTGATAATACACCCGCATAAATAAAGATTTCAGCCCTTTTACTTCAAAAACGTCAGCGGATGAAAGAGTTGAGGGAATAAAGATGTTCAAATATGGGTAGAATGGTGAATGCTACACAGTGTGTAAAGTGACCACTAAAACCAGCCAATGACAGGTCATAAGCCCTGTAGATGCCTAGACTTCTATGTTACCTTCGCTAAAATGTTATTCATCTCTGTTGTAATATGTTACTTTGGTAATTATTATTTTATTTGAAATATTATTCTCCTATTGAAAAACATAAAATATTGAGCATTTAAAAACCAACTAAAATAATTATTGCCAGCTCTATGGTCCAATTCCGTTCTGTGCGACGGTCCCGAAGGGAAATGGACTCGCCTTGTGAAAATTCAAATTTCCCCCACAGTTGAATAGCGGTTGACGCTTCTTTTTGACGTTTAATTTTGACATTTGTTAAAAAATGGCGGCGGTTGTCACGGCGACGCCAGTATTTAAATAATAATCCAACTTTATTTATTTATTTCCGCGAACAATGGGGTGCTTCGGCCTTGTGTCGTGTCCTTCAAGTGCGAATGAAGAAAATGGTGTGCTGGCGTGAAGTGTGAAGCGGGCGCTATTTTTGGCGATTTTCGTTTGTTTAAAATGGCCAAAAAAGTGGTTCATTGTTGTGTTTTTGAGCTGTGATTTTTTGGAGGGAAAATACGATAAAAAGCTGTTGAATAGTGTTTGTTTGGTGTTTTTAAGTGCCTTTTGTTCTTAGAAAAAAACTCACGGATACACTGAATGAGGTACGTATGTTTTATAAGTAAATACTGCATATTTTTGTTTATTTTTTAATATACTTAATTAAATTACTAATTATTAGGTTTATAAAAACAAAGCAGGTACACTTAATTACTCAATTACGAATATTGTTTACAAAGCTTTATTTTCATGACAAACACCTCAAGGGCGCTGTACATTCGTCATCCCAATTCTTCTTGCAGCTACAAAGCAAATTAACTAAGCCAGTTGCGATTCACATCTACTTTAAATAAAAAAAATAATTCATACTACAAAAAAATTTTTAAGCATTTTTAAAAAGGGAATATTGAAGTCTAAGCATTTACAGGGCCAATGTTTGAACATACGTATTTCTTAAATTTTTTCATTTGTTTATTTTTATTTATTTTTTAAATTTAAATTTTGTTTTTTATTTGTTATTTTTTTATTTTATTAGCATATACGGCAAACATGCCTTTTACAAAAAATATTTAAAAAAAATATTTGGTTTAATTAACGCATACAATACTTTTTACCCAAGATTTAAAAACGCAAATTAAACCTAAAAATTATATATCACAATCAAAAGAAGTTTAAATCAATTAAAAATAAATGTAAAAATCAAATGAAATAATAAAATATTTTTAAGGATTAATATAACAAAAAAACATAAAGCACTGTTTCATAAAAAAACGCATACAATACTTTTTACCCAAGATTCAGAAACAAAAATTAAACCTGAAATTATGTAACACAATCAGTAGAAATTAAACACAATTTTTTAAAAATATAAAAATCAAATTTGTGATCGATCCCATGATACATAAAAAATATTTCAATTTAAAGGGCATTTCTAACGAGTTGTAAATAAGTCAGTCTCGTGGTGTAGTGGACAACGCGTTAACCTACCATGCAAGAGGTCTCGGGTTCGATTCCCGACATGGTTAACATGAAACATGATTTGAAAAGGTGTTTTTACATTAGATTATTTTCATAGTCCCTGGACTAGCACCTGAAGCGTAAGACTGATCATCTTACCTTTATGTAACAAAAACGATCAATCTACGCTGCGATTGGTCTACCAATGCCGTGCCATATGCACCGTTATGTGCGGAAAGGGAATGATGATGTCGATGTAAATAAGCCACTTTTAAAAGTATAAATCAAGTTGTGGTAGAGTGGGGTTCGAACCGCGGACCTCTGATCCGTGAGTCTGCAACACTAGCTACGAGACCACAACCCGATTGTATGTTGTATGATCTTATAACTCTCGAGGGGTGAAATCCATTTCTTGTCTACAAACATTTGGACAAACTGAAAATAGTGTTAATGAAAATCATTGGTTTAAAAACATTTTTATTTTAACCAATGTTAGTAAATATTTGTATACAACCACTTACTGACTTTTTAGTCAACCGGTTTTGAGACGTACCCGTCTCTTCGTCAGGACACTCACTACACCAACATGCAAATACTAAAATACACCTTCCCCTTCACCATCACCGTAGTATATACTAGTATACAGTATTTCCAAAAATACATAAATTACATGCAGGTTTATAGAGATGCGAACGCCACCATGTGTAAACATGCACTAAGCTTAATTTATACTCGTATAACATAAATAACATTTTCATTTTGTTAATTAATGTACATTAATGTTTTGTTTTACAATACAATGTTTTTATGCGTATATTTGAGAGCTTTATTTTTCTTATCTTGCGAATCTTATGAGGAACTTCAGTCCTACGGGGAATTGGACACAAAAATGTTTTCTTGCGCGCGGTAAAAACTAGAGCATTTCATTGTATGGCCAGGGCCATAATTATGAACGCTATCTTCATCTGTATATATCGAGACGGTATACTAACTTCTGTACTATCTGTATCTTACCTCGGTATGTTCTACCAACTTATCATATGATCGAAACAAACCATAAATGACCGCAAACATTAGTCCGCGTTCATTACTTCATTAATATTAAAAACAATTCTCATTTATATTTAAAATAGGCTTTTGTGATAAAAAGTGCTCACTTCAAAGCGATTATAAACTCTAATAAATCCCAATTCAAGCAAAAAATTCTCGCTTGAATATGATTTTTATATTAATTTTAACCATTGCCAAAACGATATGCGTAACGATCGTCTGTATTTATCTACTGGGGTAGTACTGAGCGATTACAAGGCCGACTCTCGATACGTTCTCTCATAAAGATAGTTGGATAGATGGAAAAATATAATAACTATTTTTTTTTTTACAGTGGTAACTTTCTAACGTCTAGATACTCTTATACATTAATAGGACAGAACCTAGCGACATTACTTTTTGCATCTAGGCGTTCGTTTTATTATACTGATAGTTATGTCGGAATTTAATTCGACTTCAAAACTTACTTATTTCTCTCTCATATTTTTAATAGGCTTTTAAGAAAAAAGTGCCAACCTCAAAACGATTAAAATTTTTAATAAATCATAATCAAAGGAAAAATTGCTAGGTGGAACAAAATTAGATAAACGTATCGAGGGGTTCTAGACTCGTCGGTATAAAATGGTGTACTTACATCAAAACTTGATGGTGGGGGTATCGATACTATACCTTTGTAGTCGGTCGGGAGACTTGTGTCTTCAACTATGACGTCATACTGAAGCTATGTCTTTTTAGAGCGTAGATATGTGGACCGTGACGTACGCTTCCCCTTGTTTCATATCAAAGTACCTACCCAAAACTTGAAGGGGGGGTCGGTAGTGTATCTTCGTAATCGCTACAGAGAATTTATCTTCAACTATACCGTCAAGGTGAAGGTATGACGTCTTTATCTTCCCACCATAATCGAGGCCCTGGTTTCTCTAATATAACAGCTGTTTTTTGAGGGCAGATAGCTTACACATGTAAAGTTAATAATAATATTTTAAGTACGTGCAAATGTTTGTAGACAAACTGGATTTTTTAATCTGGGAGTTGGGATTGAATAATTGTATAGTAATGAACCATTACGTGTTCTATTTATAGCTTAAATTATTTGGGGCAGTTTCGCTTGCAGGCTTAACAATAAACCGCTACATTTTAATATGGCTTTGCTTTTTATATCTGAAGCGATTTTGATCTTCGCTGGCACGAACACTTTTTAGACACGAAAAATTTAAAATATTCAAATAACTTAGTGAAATTTTATTTCTTGGATGAAGATCATGAATTGAAATAAAAAATATTCAAAAAACATTCTTCTCCATAGGGTATTGTATTTGCAAACCAAATGGTGAGTATTTCGATTATCTATTACACATAAAGGTAAGGAGAAACGCCATTTGCTAAAAATGCTTTTTTGCTTATTTTTTGTCCAGTATACAATACAGGTAAATGTCGTTTTTGTCCAGTATACAATACAGGTAAATGTCGTAAAAAAAATCGGCGTAAAGTGAACACAAATATAATGGAAAATATAAGGTTAGGTTCCGTGTCGAAATTCTAAGAACAATTTAACATGTTTATTTAATACATAATATCCTATATATATTCTAAATAAATTGTTAATGTATTGAATAAATACAGTTTGAATTCGTTTACAAAATAAATAATAATCTCTTGATACAAATAATTATTTTTTTCTAATAAATAGTAACTCACCAGTTCTTCGTTACTAAATTAAATTCTCATACCTTTTTGAAAAAAAGGATCCAATTTTACTTGCTTTGATTGTTGCTTCTTTTCTTGCAGAATCATAGCATAAACTACAAATATATTAATATTATTTTAATTTAAATAATAATAAAATAAAAAAATATAATCATACCTTTTTATTTTTCTTAAAAACAATACAAAAATAAACTCAGAAACACTTTCGCACACACAATAAGCTGTTCGCGTACACGGTAATAGAAAAAAACAACATGTAAAAGTGTGTCTGCTATTAGAATCGCGGCGCCTAGTGTCGTCTGATGTCAGCCGAAGCGGGGAATCCCTCGCCTGCACCTACGGGCGTAATTGTAAATCGGCGTAAATTGAACCGGCGCAAAACGACGTTTATCTGTATTTAATTTATAGAGAATGAAATTTTTTTATTAGCATATACATTATTTTCGTTAAAAAATAATACAAATAAGGCGAAAAGCACAAATGAATTAAACAAAATACCACACCAAGAGAGAGACTTGACTGTAGGATTACATGTTAACTAAAGTACAACCGAAATGTTATAAAGTAATATAATATATAATTGCACAACTGACTTCAAAAATATAAATACCCTTAAAACTTCCTTCTGTTCCCTAGTTCCCCCGCACCTAGAGTATTCCTCTGTTATCTGCTCTCCATATTAAGATAAAAAATATTTAATCAGTTAAACATCGATTTTCAAAAAGATAAGCTGAGGTTGGGCTTATCCAAAGACCAATATACGTATAATGAGATAAAAACTAGCTTAAATATATATTTTCTTCAAGACCGTCGAAATAAATCCGACCTTCTAGTCCTGTTTAAAATTCTCAACTCACTCATTGATGCGCCTGAACTACTGAGCCCAATAAAATTAAATATCCCAACTAGAAACCTCAGACAAAACTTACTCTTTTTTATTTTTGTTTGTTTTTTTACAATAAACATAAATGATAAAACAGAGCATTAAAAAAATAAAACATAATTACATAACAATGAAATACATATTAATAGTAAAAATAGTAAACAAAAAAATCCCACAAAGGCATGGCCTGTTCGTGGGTATTTAAGAAAATGTTAATTAATTTTTGCTTCTATAATAAATAATGGACAGTTATTATATTTTTGTGTAACGTAAGAAAGAAAAAATAAGATATTCTGTAAAAGATAATATGGTAACTCTTTTTTTTCATTCCCCTCTGCCTAGAATTCTCAGGCCTACCAACAAACATACCAGTCTTGATTTCTTTGATAAAAAGTTGTCTTCTTTCAAACGATCACTGAATCAAATTCAATTATAAACTCCTCTCTCCCGCTTCCACTCCCACTGAGTCTACTATATACCATTTTGTCTTTCTACTTCTCTTTATTATAATTTTCTATGCGTAGATATGTCCTTAAAAATGTCCATTGGGCGTATATATAAATAAATAAATAAATATCAAATTAAACGGAAAAGTATTTACGAGTACTCATAGAAATGCTGGCATGTTTTTTGTCATCTAGTTTTGTATCTTGTCCGCCCGTTTCCTTCTATCTATTGTAACCCGAACGCAATGACATAGGTACAAGTACGTATAATCTTACTTCATGACGTCATGTCATGTCGTTCGTTATTCGCCATATCTCGCTTCCTAGGGTAACCATTTCAGAATAAAGGGATGCCTGCTGGAGCCTTATGCTGGGAAGATGTGACATTTTGTCACCCACTCGACAATTGTCGATTGGGCATCTCGATTGTCATAATGCGGTTCTTGAAAACCATCCGACAATTCAATTACAACAAAGACGAATGAGAAAGTGGCAATACGAACAAATCCGTATTTATCTATGGCCTATGGCTCTCCTGCCACACGTAAACTTTTATTGTTTCTTGTCAGACTTCTTCCGTTAAATATTTTGTGTCTGGAATAGTATGAAAAAAATAAAAGATAATGTTTTACTGAGACACCGCAACATTTATAATTATTATTTCAAAACAAACCATCACGGCGTTTCTCCGTAGGGGTAAGCAGAGAGGATAGAACGCCATATCACTCTGTCTTTGCGTACAGACCTCGCTTCCTCTACATTCATACATCTTGTCATGCACGCACGCCGATTATTCCCACCTTTGGCGTGTCCATCTTCAAGTATTAAATGTACTCGATCGTGCCATGTCTTTCTCGATCACCTTCCCTTAGATCGGCACAAAAATGGCACGGACATGAGTTCCGCACTTTGACCAGCATGGATCCATGCCTCCCGCATATCTGTTATCTACAGGTCAGGTCAGGGGGTTATTCGAACCCCAATCAGCTTATACAGTCAGCCAGAATGAACAGTCAGCCCGATAAGTCAGCTCGACGCAGTCACTCAGTTCCAGAATGAATGCAGCCAGCTCTACACCTCATCGCCGTAACACTCGCGCTAATAATTCAATTCAACTTCGTGTCTTCTGTCAATCTCCAACTGGGGTAGGAGTTCCAACAATCCCAACAATCTAATTCCAACAAAAGTAATCCAAACAAACAATAATGCAATAATTGTTTTTCTATTCTTAGACGATATTAACGTTAATGTTTCCCATCGAGAGTCGTATAGACTTTTTACGGTAAATTGAATTATGGCGTTCAACTAATGGGGTTATTGTGCTTAGCTTATTTAGAATAATGTGTTGCTATATAAAGCAATAAATTTAGTACCAATATAGGGCACATGTGCACGCATGTTGCAATTAAAACGAATCAATACTTACTTCACATTGATTTAAGGTCACGAACGTCTATCTGAGTCGCGATTATATGGGCAAACTTCATCAGAGTATACCGAGACGGAATACTTAAATTCTGTACTATCTCTAGATACCTCGGTATGTTCTACCGACTTGGTATCTCGACGTCATATAATCGAATCCAACCAATGAATGACCCCGAAAATTTAGGAAAAGCGATTTGTTAATAAAAATTTCTGAGGTATCTCTCCATCAGGGAGTATGGTAGTTATCCGTGGCTCTATCCCACTGGGTTCCTCTTGGGTATGCTTGGGACCAATAGTTTACAACTTAGAAGGGATGGGTCTACACTGACCCATTTTTTCAGACTGTTAAGGGGTTTCATCGATAACTCGGCCATTTTAGAGAGTATCAATTTTTATGTTCCTGATGGCTGTCTCCGACAGCGTCAGCATAGACTGTTTTACCTCCCGGTTTCCAGAACCAACCTGCCTCTGGTCATGCCGATTGGAAGAGCAGTCAAGCAGCTGAACATTATCACTTTGGAGATGGACACCTTTCACATTAGTGAAACTATGCTTAAGAGGCAAATACTCTTATTTATTTATTTATTTATTAACGGACATTGTCCATGTATACAATTTATAAGGTTTAAATATTACAATAAAAGAGTAGTTTAAAACATTTAAAGAAAAAAGAAAGAAGCATTGACAAACATAAGGGACATCGAGATAAGATCTGGACTATTTATTTAGTGCTCGTTTAAATCGTTGTAAACTTAAACCAAAAAAGTCCAGATCCTGTCTTGAGTTAACAATACGACAAAGGCGGGTCACTCGAGAATACTCTTGCTATTAGAGAGTATTATACCTTAATAATGTCGAACCATTGCTCAAGGGTTCTTAGTTTGATATAAAGTTCCAATTTAACGTCTTAAATCCTTTGTTATTTGTTATGTTGCTTTGTGAATAAATAAATTTGAATTTGAATGTTAATAAATCGAAAGTAATGGTTTTTCAAAGGGATGAATATATAACTAAATGTGAGATCAGTCTGAACGAAGATATTCTGAATCAGGTAGAAGAATTCGCGTATCTGGGAAGTATGCTTACTAGGTATTTAAAGACTGAGAAAGATATTAAAAGGAGGGTGAGTGCTGGGAACATGGTAAACGGTGCACTGAAATCTACCTTGGCAAACAAATGTTTTTCGCAGGAGGCAAAACTAGCAGTTCACAATGTTTCTGGTGTCGACCCTTATGAAATCAGAAACAATGTATGAAATTGGAAAAATAATGATGTAAGTAGGTTGAATGCTCTAGCAAAGTTTTGCTTTTGACCTAATAAAGCTCAGCCTCATCAAGTGAGGGTTATCACTAGAGCCCGCCCAGGGCACTGCAGATTGAACAAA
Source organism: Micrasema longulum (assembly GCF_059751315.1). Taxonomy (NCBI): domain Eukaryota; kingdom Metazoa; phylum Arthropoda; class Insecta; order Trichoptera; family Brachycentridae; genus Micrasema; species Micrasema longulum. The sequence goes on from NW_028278567.1 coordinate 323,246, forward strand.
CAGCGCGCTAGATCGAACCTTTTCCAAACTTCTAGGTGTAGGTTCTGCAGTGCAGATGAGGAAACACTTGTTTAAGAGCTCGCCCCCTACCTAATAGCCCGATACTTTACGGATCTGGGCTTGGAGGGGGAGGACTATTCACGGGCACCTGTCACAATAGATCTTCACAGGTCGCAGTGACGTTAGGAGCTTGCATACCACTGACCCCCACCACTAAGAATAAGGTTGAATGCTGTCGAAATGCGATCTATCAGGCGAATGTGTGGCAAAACGACGTCTGATAGTTGCACAAATGTCGAGATCCGTGCACTATGTAAGGCTGAGCCATGCATTATCGACAAAATCAAGCTTTGAAGGAGTGCTGCGTTGGTTTAGACATGTGGAGCAAATGGACAGCGAAAGAACGGCCAAAAGGATCTGTGATGCTAATGTTGATAATTGCAGAAAACGAGGAAGACCCAAGAAGATATTGCACTATCAAATGCAACAAATACGTAAAGATGCACGTGTGAAGTGTAGGAATAGTCGGCGTGCGTGCATGAGAAGACGTGTGAATGTAGAGGAAGCGAGGTCTGTATGCAAAGACGGAGTAGTATGGCGTTCTATCCTCTGTCTAATAAGTCTATATATATATCAGTAAAGGTTTAATTTTCATGCTTCACTTCCACAATACATTATGGTCCCTAATCCACGCCCAATGGCCTAAAATCAGTAAACAATATAGTTGCGCCACATGTACTATGTATTTGTGTATTGCATATTGACTTTTAAGTTGCGGTGTTAAATTCTTTGCTACCTACCGAACTCTAGTAAAAGTGTTGTAATTATCCTACTGTGGGTACAACCTTTTTTTCTCCGGCTGAACTGTCACCGAGTGTACATGAATTTTTTTATATTCCTAAACACGATAGCAAATAATTTGTTTTAGCGATCAATAAGTCATTGCGTCGTGTTATCGCATATCAAAAATCAAGAAACCGACAAGTGCCGGTCCTGACAAAAGGATCAGAGAGAACCTGCCGCGAGAGATATTTGAACAATAATGTACCAGTCCCCAGTACAAGGTAGGTAATTGCATTAATTTGTATTGGGGTTCCGTGGCAAAAAATATGAAGATAACGCAAATCCGCGAACCAGCAATATTCGATCGTGCATCAGCTTCTGGCGAGTGGCGGGACCACTGATATGAGTGTAGAAAAATAAATACACATGCATTGATTTTTCTCATGTAATAATTAGGTCACAAGGACAAAAACTACATATTTTAAATGTGTGCTAGATTTTATTTGAAATATTTGACGCCGTTAATTTGCACACGCAATATTATTTAGTAACACGTTTATTTAGTGATTTGTAATTGTTTTCATTGGAAACATTGTGTTTAGTTTTTGTACAAAAAACTTATTTATGGACAAGCATTTTAAAACATTTTTTGAAGACGAATTTACACTTTTTTTGGTGTATAAAAAAACAGGAAATGTATGAAATCAAATACCGACAAATTTTAAATTATTAGGTAAAGTAAGATTATTTAGATTTAAATTTATTTCAACGGAGAGAGAAAATATTTTTATGAAGGGAATATGAAAGTCTAGGCATTAACAATAATAAAATCGAAGTAGTTGATGAATACATATATCTAGGAGACAAAGTCAACCTGGGTAAAGGTGACCAGGCAGCGGAGTTACCAAGAAAAATAGGGCTAAGTTAAATAAACTAGTCTCTGTATGCTTAAAAAGACAAATATATGAATCTTGCATATTGCCGGTGACGACATACGGACTAGAAACCATGTCTGTAACACAAAAAAGTAGCCAGAAATTAAAATGCATGCAACTATCCATGGAAAGACAGATGCTCGGTGTTTGTCTAAAAGACAGAGTAAGAAATGAAGAAATAAGGCGCCGAACCGGAGTCGTGGATATCATGGATCGTGCAGCGAAATTGAAATGGCAGCGCGCAGGACACTCGGCGAGACAAAATGATGGCAGGTGGACAGCCAGACTAATAAAGTGGAGACCGTGGACAAACTAAAAAGGTGTTGGAAGGCCACAGAAGAGATGGGTCGATGACATCGCCTCTATAGCCGGTAAAACGTGGATGATGAAAGCGGGTGATGGGAAGGAATGGAGACGTTTGGAATATGCCGCCATCCAGCAGTGGAGAGAATAAGGCTAAAGAAGAGGCATTAATAGGGCTTATGACCTGTTAGTGGCTGGTTGATGTGCTACTTTACACGGTATACCATTCACCATTCTAAAACTTTTAAGTTTGGAAGTAAAAATTCTTGATGGAAGTTCATTGTAATTTATGATAGAAATAAAAGACAAGTGATACTTTGATCCACAAATCAATTTTGTGGATTAAAGTATCTCTCGACTTTTATTTATATAACAATTTACCATTCTGCATATGTTTGAACATCCACATTTCCTCACTCACATCTGTTGATTTGTGAAATAAAAAAGCTGAATCTTGTGGGTGAGATTCATCCGGCTGAACCAATTTACCTACTAGGCAACGCCAGAAAACAATTTTCCAATTTTTTTTCTTCTTCTTTTACCAGGTAGTTAATTCAACAATGTTTTGAGTATGTCCAAATGATTGCAGACTGGATGGATTTTATCCCTAGGGAGTAATTCAGATTTAAATTTGTTGCAACAGAGAGAAAGAACATTTCTGAGAGAGGAATATGGAAGTCTAGGCATTAACAGGGCTTATGACCACTTTTGATTCACCATAGTATGTAGGTGAAACAATTTAATCATACGAATCTCACCCGCAACAGTAAAGTTCTCACGTTCTCAGCTCTTTAACTTCACAAACGTCAACAGATGGAAGAATCGAAGGAATATAAATGTTCCAATATAGACAGAATCGTGAATGTTACGCAGTGTGTAAAGTGGCCACTTAAACCAGCCAATGACAGGTCATAAGCCTTGTGGATGCCAAGTCTTTTATATTCCGTTCTCTAAAGAGTTCTTCATCTTTGTTTTAATACATCAATAAAAATATTACTTATAACTTAAGGACAACAAAATATATCATAGGAAGAAAGAGTTAATATCTTTAGTTTGAATCCAGGATAGTGCGAGTTTTTTGAAAGAAGTAAAATTTCAAAATCTTGGGATGTACGAAATATTATCAGTAAAGAAATGATTAAAAATTTTGGGCCCATAAAATATGCATGTCTCTGTGCTTGCCTCGTTTTACAATGTGGTATTTCTAGCTCACGATTCCTTCTTAGACTTTATCTATTTAAATTAGTAAATAAATTTTGATTCATAAATGTATATTTTAAACATAGTAAACAATAGAAATGCCAATAATGCACATTGGAGTGGGCCGATGCTGTCTAAAGTTTTTAAATTTTTTTAGACATCAAAGTGAAAGATGTCTAAATGGTTGCATTTTGGATCAAATTGAACGGAAAAATATTCCATTCTAGTTTTGGCCCTTAACCCAGGTTTGAAGTTTATAACTATCTGAATATTTTGTTAATTAACAAAATTGATAAAATTATTTTTTTGTTAGTAAAGATATAATTTAATCACATTACAAATCCAAACACGTTTTGAAACTACCGAAATGCAAAAAGTTTACACTCCACGGAACTGATTCCGTTGAGCGCCTGGCTAATATTGACGAAAACAATGGCTCATTAAAACAATGCTACTTATTTATTACAAAACAAAGCGCAACTCACGCCCTTAGATGCTTATTAATAAGGTTTAATGCACATTATTTATTTATTTTATTTGGTAAACAAACAGTATGTACACATATATTGCCAATTTCTTTGTATATTAGAGTAAGAAACTCATGCACACACCAAAAAAATTGTTTACACTTAATACAATAATTTAAATTATGTTCAATATAATAAATGTAAAAGAAACGAAATGAAAAAATGTTATAATATATAAAATATATATAAAATATAAAATATATATATAAAATATATAAAATATATAATAATAATTTAAAATGTCTGCTTCTCTCAAAATTTCAATAATTTTTGACCTAAATTTACATACATTGTGACAAAAAATATCAGCCTCGGTAAATATATTGTTATATTGGTCGCATATTCTAGGTATTGTAGATTGTTTAAAATAGTTTGTTGACGCGTTTTCAGTGTAAAACAAAAGATTTTGTCTTGTCGGTCTAGATGGCACACGGAATGGAAGTCTTTCTAGTAGGTTAGGAGAATCAATTTTATTATTTATTAATTTGAATAAAAATAAAAATAACTGGTCCATTATAAATTTTAATTGGACTGATTTTCTTACTTAAATACGAAATGACAACCGGTTTAGAACAAAAAATTGACTTTTTCGAAAGCTTCAAGCTTTAGTTGAGAGCCAAAAGTAGTATCAAATATTTTTTTTGTATTCAGAGTAATCCAAAAGGCAACTTTTTAGACCCCTTTCATTTCAAAATTCGGAAACAAATTTCGACTTTCCCCAATGCGCATTGTTATGGAAACCGGTGTTTTTAATTAATAAAAATATCCAAATTATGCAGTTTTGTATACCCCTGTAAACCAATTATTATGTTTACGAAGGGATGACTGGTAAAATCAAATTAAGTGGAGGGAAGAGTTATTAAACTTTCCACCGAGTCAGGTGTGTGTGACGTCGCAACATACTCGACGTTCCCACACTTTTTAACGGGGAATTTCAGGGCTACCGTAAAACGGGGTTAAATTGCATCACTTTTTAATAACTTTTCAGCTATAATGATTTTTTTCATCGAGGAGATGAGTAGTGTTTTTGACAATAAATGTCATGGTTAAATAATATATTTCCTTTACTTTTTTGTGGTTATAAGTATATTTTGTAGTTTCATATACAAGCTATAATTTTTTGAAAAATGATGCAAAGTAAGCCCTAGGGCGGGGTGACATTGCATCACTTTTTTTTTCCTTCAGTATCTTAATAGATTCCACATGGACATGGAAATATTAATATTAATATGTTTTGGTAAATTTAGTAAGAAATACTGGTATTATCAAATACATGACAAAATTCAACATACGAAACCACTTTACTCACCTTAGAATGATACACACTGTTGAAGATGTGATAAGAATTACCTATAGAAATTATTCATAAAAACTGCACAACCTACCCAAACCGCTAATCGCTCAGTACTAAAGTACCATATTGAATGGAAAATAACCTTAGGTAAGAGTGAAAAGTGACATCCATTGAATATTTGGAGAAACAATGAGTTATTGTTAGTAGCAATGACAACAGGTGTCTCTAAAAACTTTTTTTTTTGATGCAATGTTACCCTTGATGGTGCAATTTAACCCCGTTTTACGGTACGGAAAATTGGACATAAAAAATGTTTTTCTTGCACGCGGTAAAAATAAGAGCCTTTAATTGTTCGGCCGAGTTTCTCTAAAATGTATTAATAAATATAATATAACAATGTCCATACAATGAAGAAGTCCAGTGTCATTTAAAAAAATAACATTTGTTAATAGACTATTAAACTAAGCCAATAAAGTATATTTTTATTTTTATGTATCGTATTGAGTAGTATAAGTAAAAACACATTTGTTTTTGCTGGTAAGTCATCTAAACTGACTAACTATCAGTAGCGAGCGGCGAGTCTTTAGATTGGTAAGCTACGAAAATACTGATAAAATATCCATAGGGGTAGTATGGCACATAAAAACCAGTCTATTTTATAAATAATCCATAACAAATGGCACTAGCAGCTTATGGTTTTAGTAAAAGTATTTTATAATGTAGCACAAACATTTGATTTTAAAAATGCATTAAAAAAACATGATTGCCAAATAAATCTTTTTCTCACACTTAACGAGTGCGTATATTGTAACCTCCCTTAGATCGTCTCAAGTCAAATAGATATAATTTTAAAAATAATAGCCCTTATGAAAATGTGTTGAAAGACTAAATTGCATTAATGAAAGCTGCAAGATTTTACTGTAATCGCAAGTGTAATATTTCTAACAAGATTCTTTAATATTCGGTTTAAGACGTATTGAAATTTGTATTTTTTGTCAGCAGAGTAATCTCGTGTAATCCAGTACTAATAATTTTGACCGATAGAGTCGCTTGCTGTATGGAATAGGGGAATATGATGTAAATTTACTTACTCAAGATATGCAATGTATTTTTTCCTCATAATAATGTAACATTAAAAATAACGTTTGATGTCAAAAAAAATATGGTAAGCTGCAAATAATCGATTATAAGGAGAATTCGCCCCTGCTAACTAGTTCCCGAGGGATAGCTTCCCCGATCTAAGGCAGTAAATATTTTTTATTATCAAGTGTGCTCTGCTCCCAGATTAAATATATCAATATCAGCATTACTTTCTATGTAATTATATAATCTTAAAATACGTGATAACGCAATTAACGTTTGAGTGGGCCATATTATTATTGAAGGTTGGAAGATAAAATGTAGTGCACGATCTCAATCGCCGACTGGAAGCATTTAGGGATACATTATCTAAACAAAATCAACTATTCAATCAACAAAACAATGAATTATATTATAAAGATACATCAAGTCTAACATCTGTCCCCCAAATTCCAACTCGTGGGTACACAAGGAAAACCGGTTTACTACGTTTTTGGCATATTTGAGTTATGAATACCATTAAATTCAAATTTTTATTGTCTATCTACAGGTATAATCGGTTCAATGATATTACCACCATTAACTGAGTTACAGAGAATTGTAGAGCGAGTAACGTATATATACTCGTAGCATTTCTTTTCAAATCTTTACAAAGAAAATCACGTAAATGATTATTTTTTAATTGAAGTTTCTTTTTTTAATAATGAACACACAAGGAAAAACGGTTAAGTGTCTTTGTCTGGTTTACATAACTAAAACAATATCACATCCAAAGTTTTTATTAGGGTAGGGCGGGGTAATCGGAGCGATGGCGATTGTACGGAACTTATTACGAACTACTCTGTGAGTTTAGCTAGTTTTCATTGAAGTAAAAATATCGGCATTGATGAAACCTTACTACAGCGAAAAACTATGTTAAAAAATACTTTTTAAAGTTATGCAAAACAGGAGTCATTCCCGAAGAATTCTATCATCGGTACAAGAGTCTTTCCACTTCCGCTAATGTGATAGATGCTATGTCTGAAGATAAAGACAGTATTGAATTTGGTACAATTCAAATTCAGTTAGGCAATGTCACCGGCCAACGCAACCAGCACAAATTTCTTCACAAGGAAAATCAGCTAAATGCGGATTTTATTTTTCTTATCTTACTTGATTTTTAATGAACAACCAAACTTTAAAATTCAATTTACGCAAAACTGGCTTTTTGCAGTTAACCGGTTTTTCTTATATATGTATACCCACGAACTTATTTAGACCAAAGTGTTCTAGGCGCTGACCATAGGACTGAAGGGTTCTGCCCAGGGGCCTCATGCTGGACTCATTCGTCTTTAGAATCGTATGCGACTTCCGTAATTCGACGAGTGACGGCATTTTTGAACCTCCCATACGAACGCAGTCGATTGAAAACCAATCGACTTTATCTCGAGTGCCCCAAAGCACACCAAGTACATATAAAGTATATATAACTAACTAACCATCACGCCATTTCCCCAGAGAGGTAGGCAGAGAGGATAGAACGCCACACCACTCTGTCCTGGCACACTTCCTTTGCTTCCTTCACATTCATACATCTTCTCATGCACGCACGTCGATTATTCCGACTTTTCACATGACCACTTTCAAGAATTTGTTGTACTTGATCATGCCATGTCTTTCTCGGCCTTCCTCGACTTCTACAACCAGACACATTCGCATCATAAATCTTTTTAGCCGTTCTTTCATCATTCATTCGCTCCACATGACCGAACCATCGCAAAAGACCTTTCTTAATTTTGTCGATAATGCTTAACTCAGCCTTGCATTCTGCTCTAATTTCGACATTAGGGCACCTGTCATACATTGTTTTTCCGAGTATATATAATATTATAATAGTAAAACTAAGTCTCCTTTGGATATTCTCACATGTAAAAAAATAAATAAAGTATAGTGTTAAGTGTCTTCGGCACGGGTAACCCTAGAGAGGTCAGATATTTTTATTATTTATTATTGATAATCATGTTAAAAAAAATTATAAATAATCACGACCCCGGAGGCGTCGGGTGATCTCCACATGCTCCACTTGGGAGCAAAGGTGAAAAAGAAATAATGCTTTTTTTTCCAAAATTCGGTGGAATTTTAACTATACGCCACCTTTAGGTGGTCGATTCATAAGGAATTCGTCATATATTATTGAAATATTATACAGGATGTTCTTTTAACCCTGTCACATTCGATACCACGATGATCAGTATAGGTAAGAAGACATATTAGCATATTTAAAAAATATTTAGAACAAAGATTTTTTTTTAAAATAAAATATTAAAAAAAAAAACAAATGGTTTCTTACTTGTGCAGGGGAGAAACGAGGGGGGCACGGCCGTGCGGTTGACAGTGTATCAGGCTCCTCCGTTCCCCATTCCTTGTTTTCCCCTACAGGAGTAAGCAACCATTTGTTTTTTATTTATCTTTTATTTTTTTAAATATTTTAGTCGTTCTAAAAATTAATTTTTATTTGCCAATATGTCTTCTTGCTCATACTGATCATCGTGGTTTCGGATGTGAGAGGGTTTAAAGAACACCCTGTATAGTTATATGAGTCTACTACATAATGTCCAAGTAAGGTTGCTTTTACCATTTTAAGCAGTTAAATTAATTTCAATTCCTATAAAACACGCCAGCCAAAAATAGTTCACTCGATCGCGGGTCAAAAAGCTATTAATCCACATTTTATACAAATATGGAAATGTTTATTATTAATAAATTGAGAATGAAAACACTCATAATACCAGCTGATTTTAGGCCCAGTCACGTGTCATGTACCATGTTTGTGTCCGGGCAGATGAATAATACAGTTTTTCATTATTTATTTCTTTAACAACAAGGTAACATTGTCGAGAGAATAAGGAAAAGTATGAGTCTTTCTTGAATATTTTCTTTTTCTCTAGTGCCTTGTCAGGTATCCCCAACGTTGGCAACCACTCTGGAGAAAGTCTCTCTGTCCTGTGCTGCCTGAAAAATCTGCTCCATACTCCTGGAGCCAGACCAATCTTGTATATTATGCAACCAGGACGTCTGTCTTCTTCCAGCCCCTCGATGACCCTCAATCTTGCCCTTAAAAATTTAATGTAGCAAATGGTACTTTTCTGCACGCATTATATGCCCTGGATACGAAGTTTTATGAACTTTTATGGTGATTGAGACATCTTTGTTCGTTTTAGCTCGACTTAAGACCTCTACGTTCGTTATCAGGTCTGCCAGGAATATTTTAAGCATTCTGTGGTGCAACCACATCTCAAAAGCCTCCAGCCTGTTCATAGTGTTCACCTTCAGAGTCCAAGTCTCACATATAACAGTATACACCCCACATAACACTGTACCAATATTTGCCTTATATTCAAGTTTAGATTATCATTGAAAAGAGGGATTTCATTATGTTAAAAGCAGCTCTTGCTGCCTCAATTTTTGCATTTAATTTCTATATCTGAATCGAGGGCCTCTGTAAGAATGCTATTGAGGTACTTAAATTTGTCTTTCTTTTCAATGTCACTACCTTTTAATTTGAGAGAAAATGCGGAGTAATCAAGTCGGCCAAATGTTATCCATTTTGTTTTATCAACATTAATTGTTAAACCCAGTTGTTTGCCAAATGCATCCACACTATTTAACAGCTTCTGAAGATCGGTAATGGTATCCGCCAGCAATAATCGTCGGCTTACCTGTGCCTCGATTATGAACGCTATCTTCATCTGTATATATCGAGACGGTATACTTAACTTCTGTACTATCTGTATCTTACCTCGGTATGTTCTACCTACTTGTCATATCGACATCATATGATCCAAACAAGCCAGTTGAATGACCGTAAACAATTAGTCCGCGTTCCTTACGTCATTAACATTTAAAATAGTTCTCATTTTTTTAATTTTAAATAGGATTCTGTAATAAAAAGTGCTCACTTCAAAGCGATTATAAACTTCAATAAATCCCAATTCAAGCAAAAAATGCTCGCTTGAATATGAATTATGCATGACTTTTGGAAATCACCTAGACGGTACACTTAACGATCGTCTGTATGTATCTACCGATCTGTACAGGTCGACTACAAAGCCGGCTCCTATAACGTCTCGATACATACACTGAGAAAGATAGTAAAACTAATGGAAAAAATGTAATAACTAAATTATTTTTTTAGAGTGGTAGCTTTCTGACACATATAATCTGTGACTGACGCCTAGATACTCTTATTTGTTAATAGGAGAGACCTTAGTGACATTATTTCCACATCTAGGCGTTCGTTTTATTAAAGTGACAGTTATGTCAGAATTTAATTCGACTTCAAAACATACTTATTTCTCTCTCATATTTTAATAGGCTTTTAAGAAAAAAAGTGCCAATCTCAAAACGATTAAAAATTTTAATAAATCATAATTTAAGGAAAAATAGCTCTATGGAACAAAACTTTTGACACTTTTAATGCGTAGATAAACGTATCGAGGGGTTCTAGACTCGTCGGTATAAAATTATGTACTTACATCAAAACTTGATGGTGGGGGTATCGGTACTATACCTTTGTAGTCGGTCGGGAGACTTTTATCTTCAACTATGACGTCATACTGAAGCTGTCATTTTAGAGCGTAGATATGTTCACTGTGACGTAATGTGGGGGGTTGGAAGAATATCTTTATAATCCCTAGAGGGAATTTATCTTCAACTATACCGTCAAGGTATACGTCTTTATCTTCCCATCATAATCTTGTCCCAGCTATTGTTGATAACAACTCCATTGATCTTCAGGCCTCTTTCATTGTTGCTCAGCGCTTTCTTAAATCGTTTCTTGAACGTTGAATTGAATATTTGACACTTACTAACATGATAAAGAAAAGAATGTTTTCTTTACACCAAAGAGGGACAATCTATATTTTTTGTTAGAGTTAAAAAATGAAGACGCAGAAGGTAATTTTTTTCGCGAAATGTGACGTGTTTGTTTGATTATACATCACTTACTCAAAGTATCATGCGCCTTTGACATATAATACCCTTACCAAAAACGTCGTTCGTCACAAGTTCCACGAAGTACCTACAGCATTATTGTATGGCAGAGAATGACCCGACTTCAAGCCCTTAGTAATTCTCACAATACATTTCCATAATACAAATCGATTCTTGCTAGCGTTTCTCGAGGGGTTAAGTGTGGCTATTAGACGCTTACGATAGACGCACCCCAACTTTTTGTTGAATTTTCAGAAAAAACATGTGCATCTTATGGTCCGAAAAATACGGTATTAGTTATTTTAATCATTGAGATATAATATATAGCAGTGGCGAGCGGTGATTTATTTTATAGGTAATATGCAAATAAATATGATTTATTTGTACCTACATACAACAACAAAAAAAATACATAAGTAATATAATTATAAATGGCAATTTTTTTCTGTGGTTCTATGAAAATCTACTCATCATAGCTTTATTCTACACAATTTGAATGCAACTCTTGTACAAAAGTTTTAAAAAAAAACCACAATGACATCCAGCAGATATTTCCATTATGATTTAAATGTTAACACTGACCACTGGCCGATTCCTTTTAAAATGAATAATGCTGAAAACGGCCACTTCGAACGCCACATGTCCTATGGGATACACAATATGTCAACGGTACCTATCAAAGAAAAATGCCCCTTCAGAAATAATGATCGAATACTAGTTTCCAAAAAGAGAATAGTCAAATAATATTTGTAATCTGCAAGCTTGTTTTAGTACTGAAAAAACGCGACAAGGTTAAAGATGTAAAATATAGTGTACTTGTTATATGGAGAAATAAGCTGAGGCAATCGGCCAGTTTCTTCGTTTATTGAGAACGGTCTGGGCGCTTGGCGCACTTTATAATTTTTTTTATTGGAGGTTAAATAATACTCATTTTATTTATTTTTCCATAAACATAGTTACCATAAAATATTATTATTTATTGTCATATATATTGGTAAGCTGTGTATAATCGCTCATTTAGACGATTCGCCCCTGATATATAGAAATGACACTCCATCCAAGCAACACGAATCCGAGCTTAAAAGACGTCCCCAAAGGAAAGCCAATGGCCAGCGGGGGGTGCAAGTGTCATCATGTCAATCACATTGCCTTTGGCAAGCAAAACACGTAGTACAGTAAAAAGCACGGACTGTTTATATCGGTCAACTATGAATTCTATTCAGTATGTCACTCCCTTCTAAACTGGGCAAAATTGCCTCGTTTTACGGTACCGCGAGGAATGTTTGTTTATTTATTATCATTATATTACATACACAAAATTATAATTTATACAAAGTTGCTTTGACTGCCTAACTAGGGTTATTTACCCCGTTCTAAGACAGTTGAAAAATATAAAAAACAGTCATCAATATATAGAAAGAGTTATAAAGATAGAGGAAAAAGTGAAAAACAAAGTAAAAAATGGAGTTAAAACATAGTAAAAATGTAGTAAAAAAACGAAGCAAAAACATAATAAAAACAAAATAGTAAATAAAGTGAAAACATAGTAAAAACCATTAAAAATATATAAATGTATTTTAAAACTCAGTAAAATGCGAAATAAAAACAGAATACATAGTAAGAAACATATTTAAAGTCATAGTAAAAAATGAATGTATGTATGTGTATAGCAAAAAGCATATTTAAAAAAAAAACATAGCAAAATACCGAGTGGAAAGAGTATAATAAAGTAAAAGATGTAACTAAAAAAAAATACATATCTAAAACAAATTTTAATGTCATGAGCATCTTAAAAAAATAAATCAGTAAAAAACTAAAAATATACATAAACAATTTAAATTAAAACATGTGTTGGCCACCTTACAGCCACCATCAACCCCTCAGACTCTGCGACCAATTTCTCCAAGGAAAGTAGTCAGCAACCTCTTCAGCTTGTGGTTCTTGCAACATTTCCATGGCTCTGGCATTATTATACAGCTCTCGTCCTATGTAGGAGTATTGTCTCTGTGCTAAGGAAGTTCAAACCATTTGACGGGAACTGTTCCTCTAAAGTTTCGCGGTCTGGCCCTGAAAAAGCGTGTATGTTTTAGCAATACGCAGTAAGATAAGTCGCCGAACGTTCGAGACGCTCGTTGAAGCTGCTGGTCCGTTCTCGGGCTTCAATTTTATTTGAAATGAAATTATTGTGAAACCGTCTTAGTCATGTTTTATCATGATAATCCGTCTATTTAGGTAGATTATTATCTATGCAATTCCTATTTATCTTTACAGTGATTGCCGCTGCGTTGATTTCTCTGCATTTAGAAAGCAGGGAAAAAGTGGGGCGCGTTGTGACTAAATTACAAAAAAGGGTATTGGAGAAAATCCTTTAATAAATTCACAGTTTTGATAAGAAAATTAAATAAAATAATTATTCTTAAAGTTTAAATTTATCTTGTTTCTATTTACTTTATTTTTATAACTGTATATAAGTATATGTATTTTTAATTTATTTGCAACAATTGTTAATTGCTTTTATTTTGATACCGATAATGTACTTAATCAAAAGCTTACACCACTGTGGAAAATTTTTATTGACTGTTTTCACAATTTTCGTTTATATGTATTCTTATTTTCTGTATACAATATATGTAAAAACTGTTGTTTTTTTCCCAAATAAAAATAATAAAATAAATTTAAAATCGAATAACTAAATGTTATTGAATATTTGTACATAACCACTTACCGACTTTTCTATGTCTACCGCTTTCGAGACGTGCTCGTCTCTTAGTCAGGACACCATTTAAACCAACATGCAAAACCCACTATACACCTTCACCATAGTTGTTGATGTTGATGTCCACATGCTCCACTTAGAAGCGGATGTGGAAAAGAAGAAGAAGATAGTTGTTGCACAAAAATATAAAACCAACACGACGTGCATTTTAATAAGCACATGCAGTGATTAGGACAAACATGCACTGATTAGGACAAACATGCACTGATTAAATTATGAAAATATTCTATGTTGTTTGAGAATAGTTGAAAAAAAGTAGAGGGGATGGAGGGAGGGGGTAAGCTTAATAGGTTCAATGGGGTGACCATTACGTTGAAACATCGTATAAAGGACTATATTTAAAGTTTGTTTGATTGTTGATCTAAATATCAAACCAAACCTGATAAATATAAAACCAACACGTCATGATTAAAATGCATGTCGTGTTGGTTTTATGTTTTTGTGAAACAACTATGGTGAAGGTGTATAGTGGGTTTTGCATGTTGGTTAAATATTTAATAACATTAAGTAAAATATTTGACCACAAAGTTAATGCTTTAAATATTAATCATTTAGAAAATGAATTGTTTAAATTTGTTGCAACAGAGAGGGAAAACATTTTTGAGAAGAGAATATGGAAGTCTAGGCATTTACAGAGCTTATGACCTGTCGTTGGCCGGTTTAAGTGGCCACTTCACACACTTTGTAGCTGCATGACGATAGGTAATCTAGCTTCCATATGTAAATGGTTTTTTCTTTTACATAATGGGAAACATTAATATAAATATATGTATTTAATCTATGTAAAAATTGTATTAAGTAGTAATATTGAATTTAAATTTTATAACTGAAAAAAAAAATGACATCAACTATAAACTACCTACCTAAATTTTGTAAATGGGGTCTAGAATTCCAACCGTCCATGCGCTCAGTAGCTGCAAGACTTGTTGTAATCTTACTCCGTTTTTTTATTATTATTATTTACTTTTTTTAAATTTCATTAACACACGAACTTTCTTTGCCAATTTTAAAAATGTGTAAATGGGGGTAAGATTTCTTACCGTCCATGCGTCCTGTAGCTGCAAGACGTGCTGTAATCAAGCTCCTCTCTATAATTTACATTGAACTTAATTTGAAACCAGGAACTAGAATCCCAACCGTCCATGCGCTCTGTAGCTGCAAGACGTGCTGGGATATTTATTTATTGTACAGCGTCCTTGAGGTGACTTCCACAAAAATACCGCCATGTTAATTATCCAACCATAATAATATAATAAAGGTTAATATAAAATATTTATTTAGAAGGGTGTTTTGCACTAGAATATTTCATAGTTCCTAGACTGGCACCTGAAGCGTAAGACTGATCATCTCACCTTAATTTAACAAAAAATGATTAAGATACGCTGCAATTGTGCCCTTTGTACAATTAGGTGTGGAAAAGAAATGATGATAATGATGAATATCAAACAATAACAATATTAAGAATAACATTAAAAAAATAACACTGAATACTATGAACAAATAATTGAATAATACATATTTTAGGAAGTAACAAATAAACGTGTTAAACAAAATAGCAAAGGTGCGATCTAATATGTTTAGTTCTTGATACAACAGATACAATTAAATATCTTTGTGTATACACAGACCAAAACTTGAAATGGAAAGTCCATATTAGTGAACAAGTTAAACGTATTAGAAAATGTATACACATATTTATTAGATTAAGGAATATTTTAAAAATCAATAATTTAAAAATAGCATATTACTCAATAGTACAATCTTTGTTACAATATGCTTTTGTTGGATGGGGTTGTGCATATTCCAATATATTAAACCCTCTTAAAATAGTACAAAGATTAATTATTAAAGTATATATATATATATATATATAGTTGGATAATTTATAAAGCGCCATTTTTGTGAAAATCACCTCAAGGGCGCTGTACAATTAATAAATATCCCAGTACGTCTTGCAGCTACAGAGCGCATGGACGGTTGGGATTCTAGTTCCACGTTTTCAATTAAGATCAATAAAAAATTATAACAGATAGGAGCTAGATTACAGGACGTCTTGCAGCTTCAGAGCGCATAGACAGTTAGACATTTAGCCCCCATTTACACATTTTAAAATTTGACAAATAAATTTAGTGTATTAAAAAATAATAATAATATGAATAGTAAAAAGAAGTAAGATTACAACACGCCTTGCAGCTACTAAGCGCATAGACGATTGGAATTCTAGACCCCGTTTACAAAATATAGGTATTTTAAAGTTGATATATTAAAGCTAGATAACCAATCATCGTGCAGCTACAAAGCGCATGGACGAGAGGAATTCCAGCAAAGTTAAAACAATATCAATAAATTTATAAAAAATAGAGTATAGTTGTAAATTGGTCAAGTGTTCATGCCAAGAAGTAAGCAATAAAAAACTAAATAAATCAAACACTGTTTCAACTCCATGGTTAACAAAGGGAGATAGATGTCCGAAGAGAAGCGTTTGAAGACAGTAGGTAGGTACCGTCGCCATGTGGCCCGCTGGCTGGCAGATAGTTTCTGGAAACGCACGTGTGTAGTATTATTATGCCTTTTGTTCCAATGACTTGGTGTCCATTTTGGTCCGTATTATTTCGTATTTTAAAGAAACCCTCAACATTTAAATTATTTAAAGTTCATACAGTAGACACTATTTATAAAATAAATTCCATTATGCAAATTTATAAAGAAGAAAAAATAAAATAATTTTAGATGAATAAGTCACTCAGATACATCAGTTAAAATCCCTAAATTCCACACAAGTCATGGTCAAAATAGCTTTGTCATCACAGGTGTCAAAATTGCAATAATCTCCCCAACGAACTAAAAACTATTAAAACTAATATATCAATAAATAAATTCAAAGTAAATTTAAAGAAATTTTTTGAACTGCAATAAATAAAAATTAATTTTAATGGAGTATTATTTTCTGTTTTTCTTTTTATATCTTAAAAGTTTTTTTTTCTCATGTACTCGTATATTCCAAATTATAAAAATTCTAATAAATAAATAACTATAACAGTGTAAGTCACTCTCCAAGCACAAGAGTTAGTCTTTTTTTGGAGATTTACAGTTTTAACATTTACTAGATGTATAAAAGTAGATTTGTTTAGAATAAAAAAAACATGTACTATTTATGAAATATTAACATTAATATGTAATCAACAGAGATGAAGAACATTTAAGAGAAGGTTATTTAGAAGTCTAGGCATCTACAGGGCTTATGACCTGTCAATGGCTGGTTTAAGTGGCCACTTTACACACTGTGTAACATTCACCATTCTGCCTTTATTTGAACATCCATATTCCTTCAATTCTTTCATCTGTTGATGTTTGTGAAGTTAAAGAGCTGAAACCTTTATTTATGCGGGTGAGATTCATCTAGTTGAATTATTTCACCTACGTACTAGGCAACGCCTGAAAATGTTATTTTTTCAATTTCTATACTTCTTCATGGACCGGGTAATTTATCAACAATATTTTGAGTTTGTCCAAATTTTTGTAGACAAGGACCGGATTCAACCCCCTGGGGATATACCCCCTGAAATATATTGATTAATAAAACAATTCATAAATAAAAATTAAGAGTAGAATATAAAATTGAGACGATACATGTAAAATGGGCCAAAGAGTCGATATGCGATTATTTACAAGTACGTTGGTATAGTCTACTTGAACAGCCATCTAGTTTGTTAATGTTTACGCTATGTAAATGAGTCCCCCTACTCTACGGTAGATGTCTGTTACTCGTCTTCACATATAGAGCCTTGCACGGACACGCAACGCGGCGTTCGGCAAGGTTCTACATTATACCCCTTCCATTTTCTTTCCTTTGTCTTTTGCATTTTCGCTGTTTTCTACTGTCTAACATTTCTAAGTAGAAATAATAAACGACAAAGGAATGGCGAATGATTGGAAACGTAGGACGAAGACGACCAAGAAGGACGTGGCATGATCAGATAAAACAAAATCTATTTTTTTTCCACACTAAGATGAAGAAGAATATGCGGCTCGAAGGACCATACACATACACATCGTGGTTTGGCATTCATAAAGGAGTCAAAAAGAGATGTGCGATGTCACCATGGTTGTTCAACGTGTATATCGATAACTGTATAAAAGAACTGAAAGGCTTAAGAATGGGAGCAAAAATGGGTTATCTAAATGTCAATTGTCTTTTTTTTGATGCCGTGCTTCTTGCTAGCAACAAAGAGGAACTGCAATTATTGGTAACAAAGGTCTACGATGTATGCGAGGGAAGCAATTTGCCGATGAATGTCGATAAATCGAATGTGATGGTTTTTGAATGAAATTAAAGTATGACTAAATGTGAAATCACTGTAAATGGGGTTATACGAAAACAGGTAGAGGAATTTGTGCATCTGGGAAGTATGTTTACTAAGGGTGGAATGACTGAGAAAGATATTGAAAGGAAGGTGAGTGCCGGGAACAGAGTGAACGGTGCACTTAAATCAACCTTGTCAAACAAATGTTTGTCGCAAGAGGCAAAATTAGCTGTTTACAATGGAGTCCTGGTCCCGACCCTGATGTATGGGAGCGAAGTATGGACTTGGAAAAACGGAAATTAAAGTAGGCTGAATGCTGTCGACACGCGTTGTCTCGGGTGAATACGTGGTAAAGCCATGTACGATAGATGCACAAATGTCGAAATCCGTACATTATGTAAGGCTGAGATAAGCATTATCGACAAATTCAAGAAGCTCTGCGCTGGTTTGGACATGTTTGCATGTAATTTTCATTATACTCTTTTTTCAACCAGAGATTATGTCAACTTTCTAGGTTTTTCTAAATCGAAACGTTCGTAAAAACAACCATAACATAGAAATGAGCAAATTACGATCAACTAAATGAAGTAATCAAAGCAATATTCCATAGATTCTTGTCAGTTTTGTTATTGGCTGGAGAAATACAACTTACCGCGGCCAGTGAAAGTAAGAACGTCAACCGTTTCATGGCGTCACTACTGAAAAGCGACATACTGATTACAGTCATTTGGCGCGGTGTTTGATAAATGTAACTTTAAAAAATCATATCTTTGTAAATAATGCACAAAAAAATAATATTTTTTTTACTTAGTTAAATAGTACGCTAATAGAAAAAAAAATTAGAAAACAGTGAAATTCCTCATTGAGGTAAAAAAACATTATGTATATTGTGAAATCCAACGAATTTATTTTATTTTGACGCATCAGACAGGCGGGCGACTAGGAATGGGTATGCCACGCCGTTGACGTTTCGGCCACTCATGATAATATGTAATATTATAGAGCAATCTAAAACAAACGAATTAATTAATGGAACCTTACACGATTCACAGTATAACCTTCCATGGGCCTTGGGCTATGCGACTCTTGTTTATTCATAATTTCTACAATATTTTTAAAACACCATCAGACTCCAGAACAAAAAAAACACAAGTTTGTCCTTCGTAAACAAAGAAATTACTCAACACAACTTGAAGCGGTGTTTATCATAATTCAAAGACGTCATTCGAGCTGGTTTAATTAAGCGTTCCGTGTTATTTATGGTGAAAATAGTTATTATAAATGCAAGATGTCAAACGCAGAGTAGCGCCTT
Source organism: Micrasema longulum (assembly GCF_059751315.1). Classification (NCBI taxonomy): domain Eukaryota; kingdom Metazoa; phylum Arthropoda; class Insecta; order Trichoptera; family Brachycentridae; genus Micrasema; species Micrasema longulum. Next base: position 342,731 of record NW_028278567.1, read on the forward strand.
ATTTTATTTAATTCAGGAAACTTACAGTACAATGAGGAAGTTCAATACAACGGGAAATTGGATACAAAAATGTTTTCGCGGTTGTTTTTGCGCGCCAATAATTGGAGCATTTTTTCTCTTCGAGAGGTTTCTCGAAAATGCATAAAAAATTGATAAAAACGGCTTTTCAAAAAATGAACTTTTTTTAAATATTTTTTTTTAGTTTTTTTTTCCAATGTACATAAGAGGTAAAAACGAGCATTAAAAAAATAAAGGATAATTACATAGCAATGAAATACATATTTATAGTAAACAAAAAATCCCACAAAGGCATGGCCTGTTCGTGGGTATACAAGAAAATGTTAATTAATTTTTGCTCCTATAATAAATAGACAGTTATAATAATTTTGTGTAAAATAAGAAAGAGAAAATAAAATATTCGGTAAAAGATAATATGGTATTATTTTTTTATAGTATTTAAAAAAGGAAACTTTAACTCTAACTTCTTTGAACGACGTCACTAGTTCCCGAAATCAACCAATGGCAGAGTTTTGTGATACATTTCCGGTAACCGGTAAGCCAACCCACCACAGGACGACTCCCCGTAGAGAACTTGAGACGTCACAGGCGGAGTAATTTCGAAATTACAACACGTAAAACATTAAAAAAATCTTGGTGCTGATGCTACAATACGTGAAAATATTCATTAAGAAATTTGGCTTCGTTTGATCGTCTATTAATACTTTATTTTTAACTTATTTAAACTCTGAAGTTCCTCAATGAGATGGGCTGTGGTCCGATGGGCCGTGTCGCGGACTCCGGATCAGGAGAATCGTGGTTCGAACCCTGTTTACAACAACTTGTTTTTCATGTTTTACCTTGTTTTTAACGACTTCACCATGATGTAGTTAAAGATAAATTCCCCTAAACGATTACAAAGATACACTACCGACCCACTACCTTCAAGTTTTGGGTAGGTAGATCGATATGTACAAAGACAAAAAAGTTTTGTGAATGAAAAATATAATGTAATTGCATTTTTTTTTCTAAACATGTTCAGGGCTCCAATTACAATGGGAAGTTGAAAGTTAAAAAAGTTTTTTTTAAAAATAAATAAATATATGGTTTTAATATTACAATAAAAGAATAGTTAAAAACATTTTGAAAAAAGAAAAGAAGCATTGACAAACATAAGGGACATCGAGACAAGATCTGGACTATTTATTTAGTGCTCGTTTAAATCGCTGTAAACTAAAACCAAATAAGTCCAGATCTTGTCTCGAGTTAAAAATACGAAAAAAACAGGTCATTGGAGAAATAAGGCCATAGTTTGTTCTATGCTAATCGATGAGCAGTACTTCATTGTTTCTGAACCCACGAGTTGGAACATGGAATTTTACTTGTCCCAGTAATGATGGCACATCGATTATACCATTAAGTATGCCGAACATATACATGGAGTCAATATTAATTCTACGTTTTTGTAGACTAGAAATATTTAACATTGACTATGTATATCAGCATAAGAATAATTGAATACTCGATTTTGAAAAAAATGCCTAAGTCCAATTTTATCGGTTTTGAGTTGGCAACACTGCCGTGTAGAGCATTTTGTGAACTATACATTTACCGAATTAATTTTTCAATAAAGAATACCCATGTCGAATTTTGTATTTGAAAAATGATTTTAAAAATGTTATATCAATTTCAAAAAATTCCTAAGTCCTAAAAATCTCTTAGTCCAAGAGTATTTTCCCTGAGAAAAAATCCCTTGGTCCTTTAAATAAATTCCTAAGTCCTGACCTTAGGCGTAAGTCCACTTTTTTACATTAATAATTTTGTAACTAAACATGTAACAATTTTGTATTTTTTTATCTTAAAAAAAAGAAAAAGAAAAACTTTAAAATGAGTTAACAAATAACAACAGGGATGGAGAATACCTTAAATAAGGGAATATGGAAGTCTAGGCATTTACAGAGCTTATGACCTGTCGTTGGCTGGTTTAAGTGGCCACTGTGTAACATTCACCATTTTGCCTATGTTTGAACATCCATATTTCTTCATTTCTTCCATTTGTTGATTTTAGTGGAGTTAAAGAGCTGGAACCTTTATTGTTGTGAAGAGATTCATCTGACTGAATTATTTCACATACTAGGCAACGCCTAAAAACAATTATTCATTTTTTATACACTTCTTCTAGGACCAGTTGGTTTCATTACAATATTTGAGTTTGTTCAAATGTACTTAGACGAAAGACTGGATCCCACCCCCTCGGGGGTCATTAAGATTAATCAAGTGTTTTTAAATTTCCAAAATTCTGTCATTTAAATTTATCCAAAATTGTAAATTAAATATGGGATTGCCCTGAACTATTATCTCTCATCAACTTCAGGGTGCCTGGAAGAATGACTAGACAGGTGCCACCGTTTTGTAGCAACAATTCACGGACAGTGTATACTTGTAATGCAGTATTAAACAGACTTCATGAACTCGGCAATAGTTATTCCCACGTATCTGATGTATTTAGTGTAGGGTATTGTTCCTATAGAACAAACCTTTTGAACTTTTTCAAATATGAATGGTAATTATATTTATTTAATCATGCTACTACTACTACTACCATCACGCCATTTCCCCGTAGGGGTAGGCAGAGCGAATGGACCGCCACACACGTCTATCCTGGCATACAATCCTAGCCTCTTCCACATTCATACATCTTGTCATACATGCCCTTCGGTTCTGTCTGCTTTTGACATGACCAGACTTAAGATTTTGGTTTATCTGATCATGCCACGTCTTCCTTGGTCGTCCTCGTCTAACGTTGCCGTTCATTTTCGTCATATGTACTTGTTTTACCATTCTTTCGTCGTCCATTCGTTCTACGTGACCAAACCATCTCAGAGACCCTTTCTTAATCTTATCAATTATACTTGTCTCAGATTTACACTCTCGCCTGATTTCATCATTCGTAACCCTATCATACATTGATTTCCCACACATTCGTCTAAGAGATCGCACTTTAACCGCAATTTAATAATGTATTTCATAATATACACAGTTTTTTGTTCACTTTGCCCAGCTGTATGAAACAGTACTTATGATTTTCTTGTTGTATTACTGTAGAATGTTTTATTATTTAAACTTTCTACTGAATATGCTGTATAATTTTTAGGTTAATTTTTTAAATATAAATCTTGTATAATTTTTAGGTTTATTATTTTTTCATAAATCTTGGGTATAAGGAAATTTACGTTTTAAAAAAAAGAAAAAAAAAGCCAAATATGTTCGTATTATAAATGTTTGTCAAAGGCAGATTGTCAGCCGTTTATGTTAATAAAATAAAATAAAATAAACTTGAAATATCTCAGAACTACAAAAATAGACTTAGGCATTTTTTGAAATTGGGCATCTTCTCTCTAGTCCATTATGTTGTTTTCCAACTCAGCTTATAGAGTTTGGGATACGTTACTATTTTTTTTTTTTCAATATGTATGTATTTGTATGAACAAAAAAAACGTTAGGAAATTCAAGATACGATTTCAACGAGTTGAAAATTAACGAAATCATGTTAAACTATTTTGTACATCTGCTGTCTATGGGCACATCAGAATTCTATGCTATTTTCGTAAGAATTGTTCATTGCGCACTGCTAGTAAAAGTTGCCCGTATCATACTTTACTAAATACTTCGATAAATTATGACTTTGGTGCTGGCTAGTTCCATTTGTGAAGAAACAGTTCTATGGTACAAGGTATTGGCTAATTACCGTAACCTAGAATCAATCAACCATCAGGTTAAGTGCTTTTAATGTGATGTTTTTATAATAAATTAATAAAAAGATACCATCAATGCCATGCATATTAAATTAGATATAAAAAAGAGGAGATTACCACTGAGGGGAAAACCCAGTCTCAAAACTTACTAAAAAATATCGCAAAACGGATATTTCTCTTTATATGTTTCAGAACATATTGGGAGAGCAGTTTTTCAGCAGAAAAGTTTTTCCTCTATCATTCCTGTTCAAATTATTTTTGTGAGATGTGAGGCAAAATGGTGAATGTTTCACAGTGTGTAAAGTGGCCACTTAAACCAGCCATTGATAGGTCATAAGCCCTGTAAAAGCCTAGACTTCCATATTCCCTAATTAAAGGTATTCTCCATTCCTGTTGTAATTTGTTAATCTTAACGACTCCCGAGGGGGTGAGATCTAGTCTTTTGTCTCCAAACATTTGGACAAACTGAAATATTGTAAATATAATATAGTTGTTTTCATTTAATTAGGGATAAGATGTTACGTATTGACTTGAATATTGCATAATGAAGTATGTTTATTTATTTTCTTTTTTTTTAACGGAAATTGCCCATGTATACAATTTATAGCGTTTAAATATCACACTAAAAGAATAGTTTAAAACATTAAAAAAAAGAAAAGAAGCATTGACAAACAAAGGGACATCGAGACAAGATCTGGATTATTTATTTAGTGCTCGTTTAAATCGCTGTAAACTTAAACCAAAAAAGTCCAGATCTTGTCTCGAGTTAACAATACGACAAAGACGTGTCATTGGAGAATTAAGGCTATAGTTTGTTCTATGCTGATTGATGAACAGTATTTCATTTTTTCTCAACCTACGAGTCGGAATATTGAATTTTACTTGTCCCAGTAATGATGGGACATCGATTAGTATTAAAATCCCAAAGTTATTATATAGAACATTTATAAAACAGCTGTGGAATATGTATAGATATATTATTATTATTATATTATTTCATAATTTTGTAATAGAACACTGTATGATAATCGTATTTATATTTATGTTTATAAAAGGCATTTGTGCCGTGTTCGCACTAAAAAATAAATAATAACTTGTCATTTCTCCATTAATATCTATGAGTTTGGATTGACTCTAAATAATCTTTTTCAAAAAATGCATACTATACGAGTAAGAAAATCGCAAAGAAGGTATCCCTGTTAGGAAGGATAAGGAATAAATTAGACATTAAAACCTCTCTGCTGATATTTAAAAGTATTATCGTTCCCCACATTGATTATTGCTCCAGTATATTTAAGTAATGAAGGAGATCGAAAGAGACTCCAAATAATACTAAGATGTGGGAGACGAACAAATGTTAAGAAAATGATTCAACTTCTAGATATCATGACAATTGATCAAAGAATCAAATTCAATGTTGCCAATGAAATAAACAAAATTATTAAAGGAATAGTTCCGAGATATTTTCAAAATAAACTAAAAAATAATGAGTTCTTTCATAACTATGCAACAAGAGGATCTCAAAATATAAGACTGGAAAAGAAATCAAATGTCCCAGAACTGCCTTATGTACAAGGGAATAAAATTATTTGAAGAAATGCCAGAAAGCATAAAAAATGAAATAAATGTAAATATATTTAAAATTAAATGCAAAAAGTATATATGTGAAAAATATTAGGTAGTATATAGTGTAAATAGTGAATATAATTAATGAAAATGTACATATGAAACAGTTAATATTATAAATTAGGATACTAAGTGTATAATAGTGATAAATAATGTTAGAATAAGTATAGATGTAAATATTGTGTTGTAAATATATATTAGACTATGTTATATAGAACTAAATAAATAAATACAATAAATTATGGGCTAAGATTTTCTATATTCCTCCGTAATGCATTTACGTATAGGATAAAATATTATTTTATATTATTTATATCTTTATTTTATTCACATTATATTAATGTAACATTTGCTGAGACACAAATCCCAACTCAGTGGAACTTGTCGACGGTACTGAACATGCTTTCGGTAAAGCAAAGAATAACTTTAAATACTTAAGTGTTAATATTAGAAAAAATACTGCCCGAATACATGTTTTGTGATGTTCTGCGTAATTTTATTTTATTTTATTTTATTAGGTAATTTAACAAAGATACATACTAGAAAACATACAATTTGAAAGCATTCATCGATACAATTTTACATGAATATATAATATATCTTCAATTATAAAATCACGCAAAATAGATTTATATATTAAGATGTAATACATATTTTTGAATATTTTTTTATACAGGATACAATGCAATTAAAAATAAGTTTTACGTGTGTACTTATAAAATAAGATTTATTCTTAAGAAATTATTCGCAAAAGCTGAGAGAGTTGTGTCAATTTCATTGTTTCGGCAGTATATATTATATTCCCGACACATGCGGGCCATAGGTGTGTGGTATGTAGCATTATTTGAAAACAAAGGCAGTTTAAATATTTCCCGATGTCTGAGTGTTCTCAATGCCGCATTTGTTTGTATTTTATTTAGGAGGTTAGTGTCTACTTTGTAGTTTAATATTTTATACAGAAATTTTATATCGAAAACTACGCGGCGTTTTATCAGAGAATTAAAATGAAAAAGATTTAGAAGTTGCTCGTAATTTGAATTTGAACGTGGGTTAGAAATTTGGAACTTATACAAAAGGTACTTTAAGAACTTTTTTGAACAGATTCTATTGAATTTATATGATTTTGATATTGCGGACTCCATACGCATGAGGCATACTCAAGATTACTGAGAATCAAACTCATATATAGACATATGACAGTTTCCAGTTTCCAGTTTTTCAAAGGGTTTGGTTACTCTCTTTAGGAATCCCAGTAGCTTAAGTGACTTACGAGTTATTTAATCTATATGATGCTTACGTGACTTACGAGTTATTTAATCTAAATGATGCTTAAGTGACTTACGAGTTATTTAATCTATATGATGCTTAAGTGACTTACGAGTTATTTAATCTATATGACGCTTAAGTGACTTACGAGTTATTTAATCTATATGATGCTTAAGTGACTTACGAGTTATTTAATCTATATGATGCTTAAGTGACTTACGAGTTATTTAATCTATATGATGCTTAAGTGACTTACTGTTATTTAATCTATATGATGCTTAAGTGACTTACGAGTTATTTAACCTATATGATGCTTAAGTGACTTACGAGTTATTTAATCTATATGATGCTTACGTGACTTACGAGTTATTTAATCTAAATGATGCTTAAGTGACTTACGAGTTATTTAATCTATATGATGCTTAAGTGACTTACGAGTTATTTAATCTATATGATGCTTAAGTGACTTACGAGTTATTTAATCTATATGATGCTTAAGTGACTTACGAGTTATTTAATCTATATGATGCTTAAGTGACTTACTGTTATTTAATCTATATGATGCTTAAGTGACTTACGAGTTATTTAACCTATATGATGCTTAAGTGACTTACGAGTTATTTAATCTATATGATGCTAAAGTGACTTACGAGTTATTTAATCTATATGATGCTTAAGTGACTTACTGTTATTTAATCTATATGATGCTTAAGTGACTTACGAGTTATTTAATCTATATGATGCTTAAGTGACATACTGCCATTTAATCTATATGATGCTTAAGTGACTTACGACTTATTTAATCTATATGATGCTTAAGTGACTTACTGTTATTTGATCTATATGATGCTTAAGTGACTTACGAGTTATTTAATCTATACGATGCTTAAGTGACTTACGAGTTATGTAATCTATATGATGCTTAAGTGACTTACGAGTTATGTAATAACAAAATCCTACGAGGGGAGGTGAAGGTTTCAGACTCCCCGAAACAAGAATCCAGGCAACTCGTAACAATCTGTATCATAAAGGACATAAGATGTTTAATGAGTTGCCTGCGGAGATTAGGGATGCTGGGTCTATCGCTTCGTTTGTGGGATGGCGATGACTTTTGTTATAAACAAACATCTATATGGGTATAGAGTCGTCGGAAAGCGTCTGGATTTTATAACAATGTTTTGTTTTTTAAATTATTTATAAATATATTTATATATATATATATATATATATTGTGTATTAGTTAAGGTATAACTAGATGTTCAAATTTTAATTTTAATGTTCACTAACTTCATTCTGTTTTTTATTATCTACTATAATGGACTTATTAATTACGCATTTGTATCAACACGCTTCTCTTTAATTGATTATTATTATAATAAATGGTCTAATGTTTTGTTGTGCCGTCGCTTTTTGGGGCCTCTCGTAGCCTGTGTAAAAGGAAGTGAAATATTCATGAACGTTTTTATGTAGCTGTTAATTTGATATTTCTATTTTCTTTCCAGACGGGTGGAGTCCACATGCAAGGCCGGCGCAGACTCACGACGCGTGCCATCCTCGCCATGACCGCGAAACGCTCAACGTATCATTGGAAGAAATTGTCCAACTGAGACTCCACTTTCTCATTCGGACGATTCATTCCCAACCGACATGAATATTCATAACTTCATAATTGAAACAAATAAAAAAGAGATTCGCTTTGATCAAGAACCGTGAAATTGATACGCCTTGACTTATATTCCAAGGTTTCAAACGAAAAACAATGAGATATAAGCGAATCAATTAAACAGTCGTGGCGGAGTTAAAATTTCACGGTCAGAAGACGCGAAAATAAACAATGGAGACGTTTTTCGTAAACCGTCGCAGGTTCATTGAGAGGTTTATCGTCCGCGATCATTGCAATGCCGGCGCATCCGAGAAGCGATAGTGCACGCGGGGGGGATCCTTCACGCCCGAGTTGACGCCGACACCATGACAATGCGGGGGACCTCCGGCAAGCATTCTCTCTTCAGTCGGCACCGCGCCAGCAGCGTGGAGATCGAGCTGGCCAGGACCCCGTACGCCTTCACGCCCAAGCCCCGCGACGACCCGCCGGACATCCTGAGCCCGAGGCTTATCGGTCCGGAGCTCACGTCCGAAGACCCGGAGGCGTTGAAGAGAGCTAGAGAACAAATCCTGGACCCGTTCGAAGACGACATCAACGTCAGGCTAGCGAAAGAACGCCTGTTCGGCGGGTATTCGAGAACTGGAAGCAGGGCGTCTTCGCCTACGATATTTCCGTCAAATGTCGACTTCGAGAGGCGGTTGAAGAACGACCCCGCTCGCTTTGAAAACGCCAATTTCGGAAGAAACGTCTTCGACAGTACTTCTAACTTCTCCGATAAGTTGAGCGACTCGAGTTCTGTTGCTACTCAAAATGCAAATAAAGTCGGTGATCCTAAATTTAGTAGCGAAGTTCAAGTTAGATCTGGCTCGAGAAACGCTGACACTTCCGCGCCTGTGAAACTTCAAAGCAATGATTCCGGATCAGACAAAAGCTCCAACGTTAGTGACCGATCTAATCTAAGTGTCGTAAATTCGAAAGACAATCGACGAACGAGTGATGCTAGTTCCAACGCGAGTGTTAACAAAACACCACCGATCAAAGCGAAGCAGGTTGTGATCCAAAGAAATTTCGGATCAGATCGAAGCGGGTCGTTAGAAATTATAGAAACAGACGAAAGTGCGAACAAAATTGAGAAAAAAGACAAAGTGGACGAGCTGAAAAAACAGGTAAAGATCAGCGAAGAGCCCGCGTTCAAAGTCAGGGAGTTTGTGCATCTTAAAACTGATTTCAACGAAAGTGATTTTATCAGCAGGCAAGACAGCCTGAAAGTCAGCAGCGTCGGGTTGGAGAAATACAAAAAAAGCAGAGCCTTGGCGGAAGGGTTCACGAATCGATTTTACCAAAATCTCAAGAGAGATGTCAGCGAGGAGAGCGGCGACACAGTGGACTACGGCAGTGGTGCGAAGTTCAGTGAAGATGTGAAGACGGGCAGTGTGGGCCACTTCCCGCCGAGGGCGAAAAAGGATCCCGCGCACAATGCGGAGGCCTTCAAAGTCCTGGGACATCCTGCTTCCATTGTTCCTACAGCGTCAGTAGACCTGGAGTCCGTGACGTCATCCACGACTTCTTCATTCAAGTAAGCCAATTCGAGAACCGATGAATTTTTTAAAAATAGATTCTCTTTTTTTAGTTTTTTCTCATTACACTATCATCATCTTCATTCCATGTCCACTCCCTAGTTGGAGTATGTCGTATCCACAAAGACCCTCCGACCATCTCTGTCCGCCGCACTGTGGAAAATGGTAGAACAACGGCATATCAGAAGTGATTTTTCAATACATTTCACATTTCAATAGAGTTTTTAAATAGTTTGAGAGTCAAACCATAAAATAATGTTAGAATTTTAAATAAAGTAAATACAATACATTTTTTTCAATGCCAGAAACTGTATTTTTTTACGGAAACCATTTTAAATCTAACAATGTTTGAGTATGTCCAAATACTAGCAGACTGGCTGGATTTCCTCCCTAGGGAGTTATTCATATTTAAATTTATTTCAACAGAGGGGGAAAACATTTTTGAGAAGGGAATATGGAAGTCTAGGCATTTACAGGTCTTATGACCTGTTATCGGCTGGTTTAAGTGGCCACTTTAAGCACTGTGGAACAGATCATAAGCCCTGTAAATGCCTAGACTTCCATATTCCCTTCTCAAAAATGTTTTCCCACTCTGTTGAAATAAATTTAAACATTTTAAATCTGTTCACTTAATCACTTTCAAAGATAATTTCTTATTAAAAGCATTACATATATATCTGAAAAGTTCATCTTTTAAACATCATAAAAAAACTTAAATTATTTTTTTTCTTTATATTTACATTTAAATAATTAAACAATATAATAAAAAAAAAATATAATTAAATTCTTCGAGACTTTTGACAGTCACCCACGTGTTCTCATGGTTTACATTTAATATTGTTTTGTAGTCTATGTATTCATAAAAAAACATTTACAAAAATTAGCCGCCAAAATTTTTTATTTTTTATTTTTATTTTTTATTTAAATTTTATTGATAAACCCTTACGGGTTACATACATTTAACAAAATGTTTTCACTTTTAAAATTCACATTCTACTGTTAATAATAATATTATTAACATCTTTTGTAAAGGTTGTCTGAGTCTTTTGTTTAGTTTTGTCTGGTAGTTTATTGTATAATTTCAGTCCATGGTTTATAAGTCTCGATTGTCCTTTTCTCGTTTTAAAAGATTGTATATGATATTTTTCTGATTTTCTCGTATTGTGTTCATGTTTACTACAATTTTTTTCAAGTTTTAATTCTTCGTCTACAATTACATCAGTGGCTAATTTATGGATAAATTTTAATGATTCTAGTTTAAAGAGTTCAGTTACGTTTAATTGTTTAGTTTGTTCAAAAAGTTCTTTAGTTGCTGTTAGATAGGGAAGGTCATATACTAACTTTAATATTTTATTTTGATGTCTTTGTAGTCTGTTTATGTCATTTTGATATCCTGTTCCCCATAGTAGTTGCATATAACATATTTTAGTTTTAACATATGCTTCAAACATTAAAATTTTTTCCTTTATTGGAACAAAGTTTTTGATTTTAAAAAATAGACTCGATAAAGTTGCCACTTTGCTAATTAAATTGTTGATATGAATTGTCCATGTCAATTGTCTGTCTATTGTTAGTATTGTGAAGTTATTGTGAAAAATGTGGTAAAAGACAGAAAACCAAACACCGCTATCTAACCGGTTTCAAATGTAGACTACTCGTATTTATAAAAAATATTTTTGAATTAGTTTGTTATTCGTTATTGATTCATTTATTGATATTATTGCTAGGTATTTGTCATTTTATAACAAACAAACAAACAAACAAACAAACAAACCATCACCCTGTTTCTCCGAAGGGGTAGTCAGAGAAAAAGAACGCCAAATCACTCTATCTTTGCACACAGACCTCGCTTCCTCTATATTCATACATCTTCTCATGCACGCACGCCGATTATTCCTACTTTTGACATGTCCATCTTCAAGTATTTGACGGACTTGATCGTGCCATGTCTTTCTCGGTCTTCCTCGTTTTCTGCATCCATCAACATTCGCAGCGCAGATCCTTTTAGCCGTTTTTTCGCTGTCCATTTGCTCTACGTGTCCAAACCAACGCAGCACCCCTTTCTTGGTTCTGTCGATAATGCGTGTCTCAGCCTTACACACTTCGCGGATGTCGACATTTGTGCATCTATCATACATCGTTTTACCACATATTTAATTTAATTTAATTTAATTTAACGCTTTATATACTTATACAATATATATACATAAAAGGGCGGGCGTATTGCCTTAAGGCAATTTCTTCCTACATACCCAAACCGTTCAGTTTGAGAAAATTACAATTACATGGACATATTTAATTAGCCAATTACAACAGTTATATGGTACAAGAAACTGAACAAAAACAACATAAAATTATGTAGCAAAAACAAACAATAAAAAAAAAATAATAAAAATAATAACAATTTTATACAAAAATTAAAAACAAATATTAACAAAATTAAATTATATAAAAAAAATTAACACTATACTATGAACAGAGGAGAGGGGATGGGAAGGAAAAAAGAAGGATAAAGGAACAATTCAAATATTTAGATAGTGACATTTCAATCATGACTTAAATGTAAATAAAAAAGAGGCGTCTCTAACATTAGTGGGTAGATTATTACACAATCGAGCGGCTACTACTGTAAAAGAGGAAGCAAGAAAATAAGAGCGATGACAAGGTATTAAAAGGGTTCTCATTCTCCCAAAGGATCGCATTGCGACAGCATTTAATCTACTTTCATCATCATTTTTCTGCAGTGCAGTTGCGGTGTTTAAAACGTACACATCATTGATGTTGCGTGTAGCGTGCAATCGCACTTCTTTAAAAAAAATCTATTTTAATATTAACTTTATTTGCTTTTTGCAGGCTTCCCCCAGTTGTGCGACCTCACCGCGTCACGGCCTTCGCCATAGTCGGAGAAACGCCACCCGGTCCTCCGTCGGGTACTTCGTCAGAAGCTCCATCATCCGACCAGCTTCCACCAGCGCCGCCGATGCCAGTCTCGGCTCCTTCCGGAAGAGTCTCGCCTTTCAGGGGAAAGGGGTTCAAGCCGGACCCTAACTCCAGACATACGACACCGAGAACGTCGAGAGCCAATTCCCCCCAGAGACCGAGAGCCAATTCTATGAGCAAAGCCGAAGTAACACCGAAAGTTCAAGCCAGACAGACAACCTCTTTCGACAGGTCCCAAACACCCGTCAGAGATTACATCAAAGAAAACATGGAAGAAGTCAAAGAACTGAGCAATTTTAACAAGGAAAGAAACGAAGAGTTAGCGGAGCAAAAGAGAGTCGAAGAAGAAATAGAAATAATGAAGGAGTTGGGAATAATAGATAGTAACTTACCAAGTAACTTAGCGAGCAAATACGCCAAGACCAACCTTCGATCCAGGTCAAGTTCACCAGCTACAGTTCTGCGATTTGAAAGTATACCCGTGATGAATTCGAGGGTCATAAATCCAAGAGACGGCTTGGAAAGACTCGGAAGGCAAAACGTTAAAGTTTCACCAAGAAGTGTCCCTACATCTCAATCCCATTCTAAATCTGGTTCTCCGCAACACTCTTCGAAAATTCCCAAAAGGCAAGCGTCTATGTCTCCGACGAGAGATTTAGATGTTGAGTACTTAAGTCATCCGAGCACAATGTCTAACGCTCTGTCAGCTGACGGCAGATTCATTTCCAATAGCACAAGTAGCATCAATGACAATAGAGTATTCTCCATTATAACGGACGAAGATAACAGGCCTATTGACGTTAGTCCCGTTAAAGTGAGGAGTAAAAGTAGTAGTAATTTGATTCCAGGACCATCTATATTGAAATCAAAACCTCCAAAACCACCCGCTAATTCTGGTCCTCCTCCTACTAATAGAAATTTAGGAGCTAAACGATTATCACCTATCGTATCTACTCCCGATAAATCTCCGACTCCCAGTAAGGGGTCTGTTACTGGCAAAAGTTCTTTGTCCAGTGGTAGAACGACACCCAAAAGTAAAAGCCCGGTACAAGACAAAGCCCAAGAGAAACGTCTACCCGCCAAAGGAACTACTAAGAAAATAGACTCAAGAAGCAAAACACCCACGCCAAAAGTAATGTCTCCTTCAAGAATACCAAAAAGACCTTCTAAAAGTCTCGTGACTTCACCGAATGCTTCCAGATCAACTTCCAGGGGGGGAAATCGAGGTCCAACAAGAGATAGTAGTCCGGTAAAAAAAGCCTCTTCGACTTCAAAATTAAGTAATGTTGGTAAAACTTCAAAACCTAAAACACCGAGTAGTATGTACAAAGGAGATACAATCAGCATCGATTCCGAGTCGATCGCGTCTGACAAGAAAAGTTATTTAAAAAGAGCGAACAGTCGGACCAGTATCTTGTCCAAAGTGGGCCCATCGGGAAGTAAACCGGAGTTGAAACGTGCCAATAGTAAAACTAGCCTCATGAAACCCCTCAGTAGAAACAATAGTATAAAGAGCGTCAATGAAAAGCCAGGAACACGAAGAAAGTCCAGTATGCAAGACGTCCAAGAAAGTAATGAAGAACCCACATTCAAAGGTAAAAGTAGTAGTAGACTTAAACCAAAAAAAAGCACCGGAAAAAAAGATACCGCAACAGAAAATGTAGTCAAGCAAGATAATGAAACACAATACGATAAGTTGAGTCAGTTAGAATTATCACTGATGAGCATGGACAAGTTAATACCTCTTACAAAAACCAATGTTGTTTCTATGACCACCGCCGCTATAACTTCCCAGCCTTTAGAAATAGCGGCTAAAGTGACTAGTCAACTACCAGCGACATTTGAAAAAGCGCGAGAGAAACGAATACTAGATCGCAATAGTTCAAACGATTCATTAGCCGGAACCAAAACAGAAGATCCATCAAAATCTACAGAAGGCAACAAAGAAAAGAAGGAGAGTTCTTTACAAAAAACAGCCAGCAAAACCAGCCTAGTGAGTGTAAAGGAAGAAAAGGATCCCCTCAAGAGAAGCGATTCTATTATACTACAAGACAATAAGAAACTCAAACTGATAAGAACGCCTTTAGATCCAAAAGTCGAAATGGTAAAAATGAAAATAGACAATATTTTAAACAGTAGCCAATCGAGTTTTGAAGATATTAGAGAAAGAGTTAAGAAAGTTGACAAGGCCGCTAGTGAAAAGTCAGCCCAAGCAATAGAAAAAGCTACCGAAAAGGCCAATCTAGAAATAGAAAAAACTGTGGAGAAAGCGGCTCATGATATGGAGAAAACCACGGAGAAAGCCAATAAAGAAATAGTGAAGACCATGGAAAAAGCGAACCAAGCAATTGAAAAAACGACTGAAAAGGCCCACCAAGCCATTGAAAAAGCTGAAGAACAGGTTAAAAGGATAGAAGGAAAAATAACAATTACTCCTCCGCCTGTCGAAAAAACATTAGAACAAATGAAGAATGATGTAAATAAGAAATTGTCCGACGAACTAAAGACAGTTTTAAAGGATACCAATCCTCAGATTTCAAGCGTTAGTTCCGCACTCAACGGACACAAAAACGGAGTGGACAAAGCGATGACTCCAGTAGAATCAGTGAAAAAAACCGAAAATGTAAAACCGACAGAATTGTTCGGAGCTCGCGTCAACGCGGCGGAGCTAGTCAAAGTCAAGGGGGACGTGATCAAGAAGGAAGCTCTTCTGCCAGTTGTTACAGTGGTGAACGAAAGGCCGAAAGGAAAAGAAAGCGATAATGTCGACGACAAAGAAAAGATTAACGAATCCGTCGTGAGGGGGGAACCAGACGTCGAAGTTCAAAGTGGCAATATTCCCATGTCCAGTAAAATTTACGAGAAGAAAAAGCCAGGTGGCAAAGTGGGGACTTCGGACTCTCGCAGTGTGACTAGCGGTGTGGCCAACGGCGGTGGGACGAATGGGACCAGTCCGCACGGAGCCAGCACCAACGGGGCCAGCACTAACGGGGCGAGCACCAAGGCAGGCAAAAAGTAAGTCAGATTTATTTTAATAAAATAAATAAAACAACTTTGTTTTTAACCACTAATTTTATTTTTCACCGACCGGTTTCAAATAAACAAGCTTCTTTGTCAAGGTTTACGTAACTTATGAATTGATTCATTTTTATTTTATTTCTATCATGTTCACTAAATACTACACGTGGACCCAATAAATCAAGTGGTTTTTTCTTACACGGGTGGTAATTTGATATCTTTATTTTCGAAGTAAGACAGGAGAGGACTAAAAGAAATATTGTTTATTTGGTTATTAATTATTGTTTTCTTATTATGAATCGCTTTTTTAATTTGTAAGATTTCTAAGTTGTCTAATTTTAATATTTTATTTTCAACATGAAGTACTTTTAATCCAGTGTCTTTATTGAAGTTATGATTATTTTATCAGATGATTTGCGAATTCAGAAAAAATATTATTATTTAAGCATCTTAAGTGTTTTTTTACTCTAATATTAGTTTCTTTTAGTTTTTCCAATGTAGATTGAATCGCTTCAAATATAAACTTTATATCAGATTTATTTTATTATATATTGCGTGAATTGTGTCCCATGTTATATGTGTTTACTCGATGTGGTCTGCCGAATTTGATTACATTATTATTTATTAAACAGGCGAGTTAAGAACTGATATTATTCCAATGAAAATAGGGAATAATATAATTAATAAATAGCATAAGATAAATTTTGGCAATGTTAATATTATTTACAAAAATTATAACATGTCACTATCGTGCAAAGAAATAAAAACCGGGTAATTACAATACAAATAAATTGATATTTCGTGATTTTTAGGTAGATGAGCGCGTTCTAAATACTCGTGAATTAGGATCACGACATTATTTTCTAGCTGTTACATGATAAGGAATTCGGCTTTTCGGGCTTCATGTAATCGGCTCTCCGGGCCTAGTTTTATCTGCTTTACGGGCCTCGGTTAATCAGCCCTTCGGGCTTCGGCTGTTTGGAATCTCGGGCACCTAGAAATGTCGCCTCTTCGGGCCTCACAATTTATTTTTTGCTGTTCGAATTAATTCGAAGTAAATGTAATAAAGAATAATCTGACACTGAAAATAATGCTGCGAAAACTACAAAAATTAAATCTTAGAACAATAATACGCCTCTAATAGAGTCGTTTATACGGACAAAAACGATTATGTGATTTTTACCTCCGAAGTTAGCCACAGTTTACAGTGCAACAACAGGTCATAGGTACTTAGGTCCAGAATTGCAAGCGCAATCTGAAAACGCCCGTTACACGTTTATTGTTAAACCGAAAACCAAACAAAAAATTTGGAACATTTTTGTTCTATTCAATACAGCGAAAAGGCTTCTTAGAATTAAATATATACATTAAATATCTAGGCAAAAAGTGCGATTTAAATTTAATAGGGAAAATTACGTAATTAAAAATAATGTCAGTTGTTTTCGACTCTGGCTAGACTCCAGCTTAACAGTGATAAATTATGAAGATAGCAATGCGCCCCGAATAAGCGGATTAAAGCCAATACATGGAGATACTGGGAAAAATCATACAAAACATGGACCTTTTGCTTTCTGTGTGTAATATTGCGACAATATCGGGGCATTGAATTGAAAGAATAATGTAACATATTAACTGCCCAGTTATATTTTGTTCTATTGAGTTTATGTGAACTACTACTACCATCAAGCCATTTCCCCGTAGGGGTAGGCAGAAAGAATGTACAGCAACACACGTCTAACCTTGCATACATTTCTAGATTATTTTATTTTATTTTGCGTTGTTATAATTTACGCAAATATTTCATTTTGAGGGCCATTTTCAACGAGTTGTAAATAACTCACTATTAGAAAATGGGAACCAAGTTGGGGTAGAGTGGGATTCGAACCACGGACCTTTGATCCGTGAGTCCGAGACACTAGCCACGGAACCACAACCCGATTCAAGCTTGTTCCACATTCATTTCCCTTCGTTTCTGCCTGCTTTTGACATGACCAGAATTTGATTTATCTGATCATGCCACGTCTTTCTTGGTCGTCATCGTCTCACGTAACTGTTCATTTTTGCCATATATACTTGTTTTACCATTCTTTCCAAATCAATCAAACCAAACCATCTTAGAGAACCTTTCTTAATCTTATCAATTATGCCTGACTCAGATTTAGACTCGCCCGATTTCATCATTCGTAACCCTGTCATACATTGATTTCCCACACATTCGTCTAAAATATCGCATTTCGATCTCGTTCACTCGGCTTTCATTCTTTCTCTGCCAGTTTCATGTTTCACTTCCATACATAAGTGTCGGGACCAAAACTCGTACACTGCCAGTTTAGCTTCACTTGACGTATTTTTATTAGCAATTACTGTGCTTAGTGCGCCGTTCATTTTGTTGCTCGCAGTTACTCTCCTTTCAACGTCTTTTCTATTCTTCCATCTCTTGAAAGTATGCTTACCAGATACACAAATTCTTCTACTCGTTTGAGACATTCGTTGTTTAAATTTATTACGCAGACAGTAACCTCACTTCCCCTTTCAAATACCATCACTTTTGACTTACTTTCGTTCATCGCCAATTCGCTCTTCAGGCATATATTTTATTTATTTATATATACGCCCAATGGTCATTTTTATGGACACATTCAAACTAGAAAAAATTAAAAAATTATTAGAACAAAATTAGAAAGACTCAATGGTTTATAGTAGACTTTGTGGGAGTGGAAGCGGGAGACAGGTGTTTATAATTGAATTTGATTCAGTGATCGTTTGAAAGAAGACAACTTGTTATCAAAGAAATCAAGACTGGTATGTTTGTTGGCAGACCTAAGAATTCTGGGCATAGGGGAATAAAAACCATAGTTAGTTCTATGGATATCGGTATGAAAGAGTAAGTTTTGTCTGAGATTTCTAGTTGGGATATTTAATTTTATTGAGCTCAGTAGTTCAGGCGCATCAAAGAGCGAGTCATCATCTTTTGACTTTTGTGAAGTAAAAGATCTGACATATCCTTTATCATAGCAACAAATTTAGATCTTCATTATTCCCTAGGGAGGAAATCCAGCCTGTCTGGGAACATTTGGACACACTCAAAACATTTTTGAATTAATCAACTGGTAAAAACAGAAGTATGAAAATTGGAAAATTGTTTTCAGGCATTGCCTAGTAGGTAAATTGGTTCAGCTGGATGAATCTCACCAACATGATAAAGGTTTCAGCTCTTTTACCTCACAAAAGTCAACAGATGGAAGAATTGAGAAAATGTAAATGTTTAAACATAGGCAAAATGGTGAGCTTTCTAGTTGGGATATTTAATTTTATCGAGCTCAGTAGTTCAGGCGCATCAAAGAGTGAGTTGAGAATTTTAAATAGGACTATAAGGTTGGATTCATTTCGACGGTCTTGAAGAAAGATACATTTAAGCTAGTTTTTAACTCATTATACATATATTGGTCTCTAGATAATCCCAACCTCCAGCATATCTTTCACAAAAATCGATGTTGAACTGATTCAATATTCTTGATGTGAACATCATAATATGGAGACCAGATGACAGAGGAATATTCTAGGTGCGGGCGAACTAGGGAACAGAAGAGGGTTAAGGGTATTGCTATTTTTGAAGTCAGCTGTGCTTCTGTTAATAAATCCAAGAAGTTTTAAGGATTTATTGATAACATATATCATACATTCTAGAGACTATTTGTTGCAAATCCTCCTTGCTGCTTGCTAGAAGAACCGCATCATCAGCATACAGCAAGCAGCTTACTGAAAAATCAATTAAATAAATCGTTCTTTATAAATAAAAAAGTATTTAAGCATAAATCACTGTTTGCCATTTTTCTTTCATTACAAAAGTAGGTAATTACTAAATTAGACGACGTGAAAAAGGTTGCCCCACATTATTCTATTACGCGGAATGTGGAATTTTCTCGGTCCGTTTTAGTCCGGGGGTGGTTGGGGTGAGTTATCGAAATTTGTATACTGTATCACGGTACACAGTTCTCTACATCCCTTCCGTTTGTGAGGAGATGTTTGTAGGCCGGTGTGACGTCACGTCTGGCCAGCGTGACTCAGTGGAAGTCTAAAACTTCAAAATCGACCCCAAATGAATCATGGAAGAGAATATATTCATATTAGAAGTTAACATATTACAACAGAATCGAAGAATATTTAAGAGAAGGTAAAATGGAAGTCTAGGCATCTACAGGGCTTATGACCTGTCAATGGCTGGTTTAAGTGGCCACTTTACACACGGTGTAACATTCACCATTATGCCCATATTTGAACATCTATATTTGCTGCATTTTTAATCCATATTGGTCGGAGGGAGTCAGAGAAATTGTTGTCCGATGTAGAAGGACGTAAGCTGGTTTCTAGTTTTACTAGTAATGACTTAGGACTTCGGATTTAGAGATTTTGGTATTATTTATGTTTTTTCTGGATATTTATTGTTTACTTTTAATACTGAAAAAGCACACATTATGATAAAACTGTAATTGCTTTTTAATATTATTTTTAAAATACATAATTTACTGCCTTAGAACGGGGAAGCTATCCCTAGTCAAGCTAGGGTTTCCTAGGACAGCAGTGCCCGTATCTTAACGGCCGAAGTGAACGGTGATGCGGTGGATAGCCGTCGTAACGTCGACTAGAGAGTGGTTTTCTAGGGAAACGGTGTTAAATGGTGCTGATAACACTGTTTTCTTAGGAAACAACTCTCTAGTCACCGTTACGACGGTTATCCACCGCATCGCCGTTCACTACGGCCGTTAAAATACGGGCACCGCTGTCCTAGGAAACCCTAGCATAAGGCAGTTTAGATAAACCAACAGCAAAAATTAAAAATTAATATATGCTTACTTTTACTACTTAATTAATTTGTTGTATAAATAATTACTTGTATATTGCTGTAATAAATATGTAAAAAAATATATATATATATATATATATACCTTCAATTCATTCATCTGTTGATGTTTGTGAAGTTAAAGAGCTGTAACAAACCTTTATTTATGCGGGTGAGATTCATCTAATAGAATTATTTCACCTACACACCAGGCAACGCCTGAAAATGTTATTTCTTCAATTTCTATACTTCTTCATGGACATGGTGGATTTATCAACAATATTTTGAGTTTTTCCAAACCTTTGTAGGCAAGGACTGGATTAAACTCCCTGGGGAGCTGTTTATATTAACATATGGCAGGTCATAAGCCGTGTAGATACCTAGACTTCAATATTACCTTCTCTTTAATGTTCTTTGTCTCTGTTATTATTATTTTTTATTTTTATTTTTATAATTTTGTTTGCACCACAACAGGCCAGGAGGCCCAATTACAGTGGTGAATTACATCACAGAACACTCAGGCTTGAGAAAAATCACATTTATGTTTTTGTTCTCACCGGGAATCGAACCCGGAACCTTCCGTGTATGAGTCAAGCGTCCTGACCACTACACCACGGAGGCCACCGTTGTAATATGTTAATATAAACAGCTCCCCAGGGAGTTGAATCCAGTTCTTGTCTACAAAAATTTGGACAAATTCAAAATATTGTTCATATTAGAAGTGTTAGCCGTATCCTATTCCCATTTTAAGTTCTATAATTATGTATCAGATGGGCAGATAATTTTTTTTCAAAATTTTGAAATGAAAGGGGTCTAAAAAGTTGCCTTTTAGATTACGTGGAATGCAAAAAATATTTAAAAAAATATATGATACTATTTTTGGACCTCAACCAGAGCTTGAAGTTTTTGGAAAAAAACAATTTTTG
The DNA here is from genome assembly GCF_059751315.1 of Micrasema longulum. Taxonomy (NCBI): domain Eukaryota; kingdom Metazoa; phylum Arthropoda; class Insecta; order Trichoptera; family Brachycentridae; genus Micrasema; species Micrasema longulum. Next base: position 364,279 of record NW_028278567.1, read on the forward strand.
CGCTAAACCGGCTGTCATTTCGTATTAAGTAAGAAAATCAATCCAATTAAATTTTATAATGTGCATTAAGCCTTATTAAATAAGCATCTAAGGGCGTGAGTTGCGCTTTGTTTTGTAGTAAATGGGTAGCATTGTTTTGATGAAAAACAGCTTTCGTCAATATTAGCCAAGCGCTCAACGGAATCAGTTCCGTGGAGTGTAAACTTATTGCATTTCGGTAGTTTTAAAACGTGATTGAATTTGCAATGTGATTAAGTTATATCTTAACTAACAAAGAAATTACTTTATCAATAAAGATAATTGACAAAATATTTAGACAGGTCATAAGCCCTTTACATGCCTAGACTTCTATATTACCTTCTTTTAAATTTTCTTCATCTCGTTTGTAATATGTCAATGTATTTTTATGTTTGTTAAAACTGTTGAAGTCCTAGAAGTGAGAACGGTTTCTATCAAATGTGCTAAGGATCAGTCCGGTTCAATCTCCCCGTCCATAGAAGTCATGGCACAGTGGAGTGACCCGGTAAAGTGGATCATTCTGGACTCTACAGAAATGCAAGTTCTTTTATTTTCCTTTAGTTATGTAAAATAAGTGAATAAATCGCGCGATCAAAGGTTCTTTATCTTTTTACAAGGAAAAACAGTTTTTTTATAAAGTTCAGGCAGATTAAAATAATAAAACTTTTGACGGTACAGAATATGATATACTATCGCCTGGTGACAGAAGACTTCGTGGATTTCTAGAAAACGCCAATATTACATGAGCATGAAACGCGCCAAAAAGTGAGAGGAAATTTCATAGAAAGAAGAGCTCTAAATGCGTATGGAGAGAGGACCAGGGCGTATATACTCCCTCGCATAGTAAAGAGACTCCCGGACAAAATAAAGAATAGTGATAGAAATTAAAACAAAGTAAAATTGGTTTAAAAAATCTTTTTCTTAAATTCTAAGTTTAGTGTGTAAAAAAAAAATGGGGAAACCAAACAATTCTAAACAGTGTCAAAAAAGCGTTTGTTTATTATTTTTTATATTTTTCGGTATGAAAAAAGACTTGATTTACTTGTATTTAATTTTTTTAAACTTTTATTTTATTGATGTATTTAAGATTTTTTTATATTTTTATGTAAACATTATTATTATATTGTGTCACCAAAATGTGTAAAGAGAGAAATATCTGCAAAAAAAACTGCTTTTGCAGTTTGGCGGGAATTAAAAAAATTGTTTAGAAGAATGCTTATGTGAAAAAAATACAGTTTGGTGGGTCAATTAATGTATGGTTTCTTAAGGAAGCGGCGATACTTTCTCGCGGTCAGTCAACATTGAGAGAGCGGTGCCGTTATCTAGCGGCCGTGATCACAAATTGTTTTTAACTGATCAACTATTTTTTTTCTCTCACTTATTTGTTGGAATAAATAAATTTTAAACTTATTGCAACAGAGAGGGAAAACATTTTTGAGAAGGGAATATGGAAGTCTAGACATTACAGGGCTTATGACCTGTCATTGGCTGGTTTAAGCGGCACTGTGCGCACTGTGTAACATTCACCATTCTGCCCATGTTTGAACATCCACATTTCCCCAACTCTTCCATCTGTTGACTTTTGTGAAGTAAAGGAGCTGAAACCTTTATCATGCGGGTGAGATTCATCCGGCTGAACCAAATCACCTACTAGGCAACGCCTGAAAACAATTTTTCAATTTTTATACTTTTTCTTTTACCAGGTAGTTGATTCAACAATGTTTGAGTATGTCCAAATGCTTGCAAACTGGCTGGATTTCCTCCATAGGGATTTGTTCATATTTAAATTTATTGCAACAGAGAGGGAAAACATTATTGAGAAGGGAATATGAATCTCACCCGCATGATAAAGGTTTCAGCTCCTTTACTTCGCAAAAGTCAACAGATGGAAGAGCTGAGGAAATGTGGATGTTTAAACATGGGCAGAATGGTGAATGTTACACAGTGTGTAAAGTGGCCATTTAAACCAGCCAACGACAGGTCATAAACCCTGTAAATGCCTAGGCTTCCATATTCCCTTCTCAATAATGTTTTATCTCTCTGTTGCAATAAATAAAATAAAATTTAAATATGAACAACTCTCTCGGGAGAAAATCCAGCCAGTCTGCAAGCATTTGGACATAATCAAACATTGTGAAAATAAAAATTATTTATTTTTAAATTTGGCTTATAACTAAGCCTAACGGTAGTCTTACAAATAAAATAAAAAATATTGAACTTCCTTTATTCAACAATACAAAGTTGGAGAAGTGATTGCTAAGTAATCTCGCGTGACCGGACACCCCTTATCGCTGATCTACAGCTCGGCAGGGGGGTAGCCTGAAGGAGCTAGGGGTAGGAATGGTGGGCCCTTACTACTCAGCTGTGCTTTAGTAACGGGCGAGGGGCAGTGTCCATTTAATACCGAGATAGGGGTGAAATACAAGCCACTCTTTTTTTAAGGGAAAACTTTCTTAGGCGTACGTTGTATTTTCTTTTCGTACGCTTAATTTCGGTCAGTTCTGCCGATTGCTTCGTTGACAATAAGCAAAAAGAATATTTTTCACAGCTCTCTTATCATTGGTAGATTCATATGAACTCGTGACGTCAAAGTTCGTTTTTATTACAAATATTTATTAAAAAGCCCTTCAGGTACAAGTTATTTAAGAAATTTGTGATCTTAGATATAAGGCAATTATATATTTTTAGAATAATAATGTTTGTGTAAGCAAATTATTCTACCAAATCCCAAAAGGAACACTCCCACACTAGCAGAAGTCAAACTAGAGGATGGGTCATGGGGTATTTAGCGAATTCTGAATTCGGGAAAAGAAATTCCAGGTTTCTGGGCCCCAAAATATTCAATATGTTACCCGAATATTGCAAAACCATGACCCGGATTCAATTTAATAAATTTGTGAAAAATTGGTTACTGGGTTTAGGTCGAGAAAAATCGTAAAATTTACTCAAAATACATTCTTAAATAATAAGTGGTATAAATTAATATTACATAACTGTATAGTAAATTAACTATTTGGTAGTAATGTTATTGTTTATTTTTGCATAAAAATGTCTGCCTTAAAACAAGTTGTACCTAGTTAGGCAGACTAGACATGATCCAGAGAAATCCACAAACTAAGTATGTATTTAGTAGATAAAGTAATTTTTATTTTTATTAAAAAACTATGATTTTTATTATTATTTGAATTTTTTTATTTTATTGACATATACGGCAAAATTGCCTTCAACAAAACTTAGTATTTAAACATATTTTTTATTTTTTAAAACATGCTTTTTATATTTAAGATTTAAAAACAAAATTTTAACCTAAAAACTGTATAACACATTCAGTAGAAGTTTAAAACAATTAAAAATAGATGTAAAAATAAAATAAAATAAAATGAAAAAAATGTTTTAAAGGGTAAATATAACAGGAAAATCATAAAGCACTGCATCATATAATTGAAAAAGCAAATTTACTTTTTTAAAACTATGTGAAATATAATTAGCCTAAAAAAACTTGTAAAAATATATTACGCAATAACTCAATCAGTTTTGGAATATGGGATAATTGGATGGGGATGTGCAAATGGGACACCGATCAAGCAAATAATAATACTCAAATACATTTAACAAAAGAACAATTATTAATAGAACCGAACTGTCAGTATTCATGTGCTTAGATGATGTTCAATCCTCACCGCGATCGTGAACCAGTTACTTTATCCACTGTGTCGTGAAATAATTATAATCAAGAAACCATCTCAAGTCCCCTCCTTCATGACCCCACGGTCTGATCTGGTGCTGACTGCCGCGAGACAAGTTCCAAGCAATAAGGTACCAGAACCCCCAGTGTCGTAGTCGGCAGTAGGCACATTTCTAATCATTTTTGTAGTATGTTGTGCTGGGAACCATGTTGAGTTTAATTTCAGCCCGTCGTCTTTGTTTATGTTATTTGGGTATCTGTGTATTTCAATTGCCTCTTTTATTATTCGTGCACTGTAATTACTGGGTTTATGCAAAATTTTCGGTTCAAAGGCGAAAAAATGTCCGGAGTCCATAAAATGTTCCGCTATTGCAGATTTGTCAGGATGCCCAAGTTTACTCGCTCTTTTGTGTTTGTCAATCCTTTTCTTTGCTGTGCGCCCTGTTTGTTCTATGTACACTTTATTACATCCTTGGCAATTTAGTTTATAAACAGCTTCCGTTTTCAGGGGATTCTTATCTTTTGGGTTCATTAAATGGTTCTCTATTTTTCCCAAGTCCCAAAAACGATGTTCCAATATTATGTTTCTTCAGCACTTTGGCTATCCTGTCAGCTGCCAGTAACATTCTGTACATATGGAAGGTATTCAGTTGCTCTAGTAATATCTTCTTCCTTGTTCTTTTTTGTAGCTTGCGATTTAATAATGTAGTCAATTTGCTTCTTCTTATATACATTACGCTCCAACGCATCTGTAATTTTGTTGACTTCTTCTCCCTTTTCGGAATCTTCGCATGTTTGTGTCGCTCTTGTTAATAATGTATTTATTAATCCTCGCTTTTGGGCTGGATGATGATGTAGTGATGTGAGTTTACCCTTAAGGTGGCTCCTGCAATGGTGGCCGAAACGTCGGAACAAATCCAACACACACGGTATAACCCAAAAAAGAAACAAATTGATAACAGCGACCGTGAAAACCTTCGCAGGAGGATTATTAAGGATTATTAAGAAATTGTTAACAAGAGCGACACGAATATGCGAAGATTTCGAAAAGGCAGAAAAGGTCAACAAAATAACAGATGCGTTGGAGCGTAATGGATATAAGAAGAAGCAAATTGACAACATTGTTAAATCGCAAGCTACAAAGAAGAACAACGAAGAAGATATTACCAGAGGAACTGCATACCTACCATATTCTACAGAATGTTACTGGCAGCTGACAGGATAGCCAAAGTGCTGAAGAAACATAATATTGGAACAACGTTTGGGACTGTGGGAAAAATAAAGAACCGTTTATTGAACCCAAAAGATAAGAATCCCTGCTTAAGAAAGCTGTTTATAAACTAAGTTGCCAAGGATGTGATAAAGTGTACATAGGACAAACAGGGCGCACAGCAAAGAAAATGATTGACGAACACAAAAGAGCGTGTAAACTTGGGCATCCTGACAAATCTGCAATAGCGGAACACTTTATGGACACCAGATATTTTTTCGCCTTTGAACCAAACATTTTGCATAAACCCAGTAATTACAGTGCACGAATAATAAAAGAGGCAATTGAAATACACAGACACCCAAATAACATAAACGAAGACGACGGGCTGAAATTAAACTCAACATGGTTCCCGGCACTACATACTACAAAAATGAATAGAAATATGCCGACTGCAGACTACGACACGGTACAAATTACTAGTACTAACACACACTTTTTGTCTACAAAACACTCAGCTTACCCTGAAGATGGCTCCTGCAATGGTAGCCGAATCGTCGGAACAAATCCAACACACACGGTATCACCCAAAAAAGAAACATATGGAGAAATTGTCTTTTATAAAAAAAACATCCTCATTGTCTAGGTGGGTTAGCTCTAAGAAGTAGTATTATATGAACTTTTTCATGGCCTTCATACCAGCCCTTATCGGTACCGTAAAAACGTAAATAAGACACTGTTATTAATGAAATATTACAACTAGAACTATCTTATTAAAAAAAGAAGAATAACTTTAAAAATAATTGTTTTTATCCAATTTATGTTTTTTTTATTATTGCGCGATTTAAAATAAACATTTGTTTAAAAATGGCAAAATCGTATGATTTCCTCATTTTGCGTGCGTTTCACCAGACTACAGCCTTAAACAAATTGTAAGTGGCTAAAAACAAAGCGTTTAAATTTTATTTTAACTATAAAATGAGTTACCACTGAGTTAGTAATTCAAATATAAATTTGAGGAAGCATATTTGTTTTTTGTTTTATTTATTCGAAAATAAATCAAATATTCGCAACCAAGTAAAAGTGGCATTATAAACATTTATAAAATAATCAAACGTCTCCGTATTATTCCAATACAAATTATTTACAGCACCATCTATCGGTGAAAATTCATACGTAACTTGGGAATTTCTTAAAATGCGCCATCGGTTTGAAGGATTTTCCGGAAAATGGTTTGCGACTTGGATAAACAATTGAAACACGTAATGGAAACTTATTAAAATTTCACATTTGGTTTGGATTTAATTTATTTTTAATAACACAGATGTCACTTATTCTTGCTTTATACTTCATTTATTATTTATCAACGCCTGTAGGTAATCAATTTGTGCAAATTCTATAACACCGCGGGCGTGACTCATAAACTCGGCGTAAAGTTACGCCTAAGCATAGTGGTACACTGAGGAACTTCAGCCCTACGGTAAATTGGATACGATAAATATTTTTTTGCGCGCGTTAAAAATTGGAGCATTAAATTGTCCGGCAAAGGCTCCTGAAAATGTACGAAAAAATGATAAAAAACATTTTGAAAAAAATGGACTACTTTGAATGGCGTAACTGGTTCATATAAATCAACCAATGAGAGCTGTGAAAGATTTCCGGTTTGCTTGCCATGGATGGACTAATAGGAAGAACTGAATGAGAATAAGCGGAAAAGAACTTCTGACGTCACGCTCGTTATTTCAGAAATAGAACTACTACTACTACCATCACGCCATTTTCCCGTAGGGGTAGGCAGAGAGAATGGACCGCCACACACGTCTATCCTGGCATACATTCCTAGCTTCTCCCACATTCATACATGCCCTTCGGTTCTGTCTGCTTTTGACATGACCAGACTTAAGATTTTGGTTTATCTGATCATGCCACGTCTTCCTCGGTCGTCCTCGTCTCACGTTGCCGTTCATTTTCGCCGTATATACTTGTTTTACCATTCTTTCGTCGTCCATTCGTTCTACGTGACCAAACCATCTCAGAGACCCTTTCTTAATCTTATCAATTATACTTGACTCAGATTTACACTCTCACCTGATTTCATCATTCGTAACCTTGTCATATATTGATTTCCCACACATTCGTCTAAAATATCGCATTTTAACCGCATTCACTCGGCTTTCATCCTTCCTCTGCCAGTTCCATGTTTCACTTCCATACATAAGTGTTGGGACTAAAACTCCGTTGTGCACTGCCAGTTTAGCTTCGATTGACATATTTTTATTAGAAATTACTGTGCTTAGTGCTCCGTACATTTTGTTGCCCGCATTCACTATTCATTTAACATCTTTTTCTACTCTTCCATCTCTTGAAAACATGCTTCCCAGATATACAAATTCTATTTGCTCGAGACATTTGTTGTTTACATTTATTTTGCAGTCAGTAACCTCACTTTCCCTTTCAAATACCATCACTTTTGACTTACTTTCGTTCATCGCCAATTCGCTCTCCAGGCATACATCATACATTCTAGAGACTATTTGCTGCAAATCATCCTTGCTGCTTGCTAACAGAACTGCATCATCAGCATACAACAAGCAGCTTATTGAAAAATTATAAATAGAAAACTTTGAAAAATCGTAGCGCTGATAATACGATATATAAAAATTGAAAAAAACTATATTTGCTTTAGTTTAATAGTTTATTAACAAATAAAAAACAAAAAAAACATTGATCTTTCGCATTCGGATGGGAATACCACCCTTATTGTAGTGGTAGAATAAGGATACTATTTCCATCCGCATTATACCCCTGTATTTAGACGTCACTTAAGGCCCAGTTTATGAGTAAGGCTATTATACGTAAGAATATTATACGTAAGGGTCAGAGTGTTTTCCTACCAAGCGAAAGGTCTCGTGTTCGATTTCCCACATGGTTGATATCAAATATTTATTTAAAAGGTGTTTTTCAAACGAGAATATTACATAGTCCCTGGACTGGTACCCGAAGCGCAAGACTGATCATCTTACCTTCGGTAAAATACGCTGCGATTGGTGTACCAATGCAGTGCCCCATGCATCATTAGGTGCGGAAAGAAAATGATGATACTGATAATAAGTAATTTTTATTTTTTTTAAAACTTTATGTATTTCGTAAGAAAAACGACAGTCGTTATATAAAAATATTAAATATCAAAACTTGTACATACTTGCAGTTAAAGTTTTTCACAAATATAATGAGAGAAATATATTTGTCGTATTGTTAACTCAAGACAAGATCTGGACTTTTTTGGTTTAAGTTTACAACGATTTAAACGAGCACTAAATAAATAGTCCAGATCTTGTCTCGATGTCCCTTATGTTTGTCAATGCTTCTTTCTTTTTTTTTAAGTGTTTTAAATTATTCTTTTATTGTAATATTTAAACCTTATTAATTGTATACATGGACAATGTCCGTTAATAAATAAATAAATAGATAGAACATGTTACACAGAAAAGATAAAAAATAATACATTACATGAAACAAGAGAGAAAAAAAAGCAACAAGATTAAGGGATGAGAAAATCGAGTGGGTTTTTATAATACTCACACTTTTATTTATTTATTTGTATACGGCATTTCTGCCATTTACATATATGTGGTTTAAAGAGTGCTTAAAAATAAAAATATAAAATAATCGAGTTTGATATATCAAATATATGTATAGTACGAGTATATTAATATTAATATATTAATATACTCGTACTATACATATGATAAGTTACTTGAAATACATACATTTTTTAAAGTAATTATTTTATTTTTTATTTTTTATTTTTCTTTCTGTTGACGCCCATGGGGCTTTTACATTATACATACTATATAATAAGAAAAAGTTACACATTAAACATAATTAACATTTTTTCAAATATAAAAATTAAAAAAAATGTATTAATAAAATTTAAAAATAATGTTACATAGTTAACATAATACACTATTAAGACATAATACATACATTATATTATGTTTATAATATAAGGCATAACAGGATTCAAATAAAACATAATTATATTTTATTTAATTTTTTTTACACCGGTAAACTAAACTTTAAAGTGAAGTTATTTAAAATGTTGAAAACTGAAAAGGGTTTTATAAACCAAAAATATAAAACATAACACGGGCCAACTTTTAAGCATACATAAATACGATCGAGGATTTATTAACTAGACTCAGTCGCGTCGGTCGCCTGTAGTACTTTGAATTATACAATAACAAAATACAATAATCAATCAACTTATAACTGTTCCAACCCAAGCATCATAATTTAATTATGATGCATATTCATTCCCAGTATTCTGTAAATAAAAATAGGTGAGTTATATTAAGCTACCGTTCGAGAATTTTAACAATAAAATATTGTAGATGTTCAGCTAAACCTCGGTGGTACATAGAATGAAATCAACTTAGTAGATCAGGGGTATCAAACGTTGCTTTTATTATTTTATATAAAGTCGTAAGATCGGTGGATGTTCTTCGTTCTTGCAATTTAGTTAAATTTAGAGAGTCTAGAATTTTGTTATAATTTAATTGTTTACTAGAAAAACCCATCTTAAAATTAATACATCTAAGAAACTTATTTTGAATTCTCTCAATAGAATCTGAGAAAGTAATTTGATAAGGTGGCCATATTGGAGAATTATAATCTAGTTGGCTTCTAACTAGAGATGTGTAAGGGTATTTTAATATATTTATATTATTAAAATATTTTCCGGTTCTAAGTGCAAATCCAAATAATTTTAAAGCTTTGTTGGATATTTTAATAATGTGCTCTTTAAATAATAATTTCGAATCGAACAAAACACCCAGATCGCTCACGGTAGAAACATCAGTAATTTTAATTTGATTTAACATGTAATTAAATAGAATAGGATTTTTTATTTTATAGAATCTCATGGCTTGACATTTGCTTATATCGAGTTGCAATTTATTTTTTTGGCGCCAGATGTTTAATTTGGACAAATTATGGAACAAAATGTTACAATCGTTAATGTTTTTTATCTCTTTGAATATTTTCATAGCATCTGCAAATATGAGAACATGTACATTATCAAATATATAAATTACATCATTTATAAATATTAAAAACAACACTGGACCAAGATGCGAGCCTTGAGGTACTCTACTAACTGATTTAAATTTATATGAAAATATATCATTAATTTTTACCGACAGGTTACTATCGAACACGCATGTTTTAAACCAATTTAGCAAATTACTTTTGATTCCTGATCATTCTAATTTGTTAATTAGGATTTTATGGTTTACTTTGTCGAAAGCCTTGCTAAAATCTGTGTAAATAGAATCGATTTGGGTTCTTTTGGATAGTGCATCAGATATAACATTTTGATATAGTAATAAATTAGTTAGTGTCGATTTATTTGAAACAAATCCATGTTGGGCGGGTGTAATTGATTTCGTTATTGTAAATATTATTTTATCTAGTAAAAGCTTTTCCAGTAATTTTGGGATCGCCGATAGTAACTTACACATACCTGAACACTTACTCCTACACTAATACACATAAACACACATCTACACTTACTCTCATTCAAATACACATAAACACACCCTTTTGTTGTAACACAATTTAATAATATGTGTGATTCTTATTTAGAAACTTTGCTGGTCTGTCTTTAAACTGTATTTTTTTTAATGTTACTGTTTCATTGTCGACTGTTTGTTTCTTTAAAATAAATAAATATAGTTGACCGATTAAAATTTTGATTTTTGATTTGAGCAAAAATCGAGTTAAATATAAAGTCTAGAAATCCACATTGCAAATGATTTGGAAATTAAATAAAAACAAATATTAAATATTTGATTTTTGACACCAATCATCCACGTTAAATTCTTAAAATCTTCTTTGTAGACGTTCCGATTTTTTTTTGTTTCAAATAGCGGGAGTATTTTGTGAAAGGTTCCATCTTTTGAAGGTACATTCGGGTAACATCCTAGCGCAAGCCATGGCTGACCGCGTCATCCCTCTTAATAAAACTCAGACCGACCTTTTTGTCATCTTATGCGGGATCGGGTTAAACAATTCAAATTATATATATACAAAACTTGACGTAAATTGTCAAGATTTAGACAAATGTAATTATAATCCATTATCAAGATAGTAATACGAGTTGTGGCAGAAAAGTAATGAGACTGGCAACACTGCAAGCGATCTGGCAACACTGCGTTGTTGCCCTTTATAGAGCACGTGTATCAGTAACCTCCCATAGCCAAGTGCGAGTTTCAACTTCTTACGCTAACCACGTGATTTTTGTGGCTGCTATTGGTGAAGTTGTGTTTTGGTTGTGTGTCACACAAAATGGAAAAGTGGAATTTGGAGCAATTAAGCATTAAATTTTGTGTTAAGCTTGGAGAATCGGCAAATGTGACGTTTGAAAAGTTAAAACAAGCCTATGGGGAACATTCTTTATCCCGAGCACAGGTTTTTTGGTGGCACAAATCATTTTTGGAAGGCAGAGAACACGTTGAAGACGAACATCGTTCAGGGAGGCCTTCAACTTCGAAAACCGACAAAAAAATCGAACATGTGAACACTCTTGTGAGATCAGACCGTCAGTTAGCATTAAGAATGTTGAGTGAAAAATTAAATTGAAACCGTTTTACCGTTTATCAAATTTCGACTGAACATTTGCACATGAAAAAGATCTGTGCCAAGATGGTGCCGAAAAACCTCACAATTGAGCAGAAGGAGATTCGAAAAAACAAGTGTCTTGATCTTCTTCTCAGAATCGCTAATGAGCAAGATTTCTTTAGTCGTGTGATCACAGGTGATGAATCATGAATTTTTTAATACGATTCTGAGACCAAGAGGCAAACTGAGGAATGGCACACTGCAAATTCTCCTAGACCAAAGAAAGCTCGAATAAGCAAATCGAAAATGAAATCGATGCTGATTTGTGTTTTTGACAGAAAGGGAATCATCCATAAAGAATTTGTGTCTCCAGGACAAACTGTAAACCAAGTTTTTTTATAAAGACGTCCTTGAAAGGCTCAGAAAAAGGGTCATTCGCGTGAGACCAGACATTGCAGGCAAATAGATGCTCCATCATGACAACGCCCCATGTCACACTGCACTCTCCATAACATAATTTTTGACCTCTTAAGAGGTATTCCTGTGGTTCCCCAGCCCCCCTATTAACCTGACCTTAGACCCTGTGATTTCTTCTTTTTCCCTAAACTGAAAAATGTCCTCAAAGGACGTCATTTCGGGACTTTAGAAAATATTTAAAAGAGTGCAACAGACATGCTAAAGACCATACCGGTTGAAGACTTCCAGCGCTGCTACCAACAGTGGGAACAACGTCTCCCTCGGTGTGTAGTTGCCCAAGGGAACTACTTTGAAGAGGATAACATTGATGTTTGAAAAAAAAAAAAACTTTTGTAAATAAAAAATCTGTCTCATTACTTTTCTGCCACACCTCGTTTACCATAAATTTTCAATATAAAAAATATAATGGGGTTTTTAGGAAGCCAATAATTATGGACAAAAATACCTCATTAGATTCCGTGTTCTGACAAATCGAAACGACAATACGATTACAAATTCAATTACATAGTACTTACATGCCGTAACCGATGCTCCCTCGAAAAAACAAACTGCATTTTAGCTTTTGTTAAGTTATCGTTTATTCACGAATTTCGCCTGTCACTGGCGGCTTTTGTTTTTCAAAATGCACGGTCTGTCGCGGTATTGCCATACTCGATTTTTTTCGTACCAAAAAATATTATTCGGACACGTGCTTAATTACGTGCTGCTTAAATGGGGCAGGATGAAATATATTCGTTACAATATATAAAGCTAAGAGTTGATTAATCGGAGTTTTGTTTTGACCGAGTATAGACTACAGTTCCAGACTGCAAGACAACACACTTATAGCTGCACGTAATAAAATATACCAGTTTGAGGAAGGCAAACATAATAGTTTTATTGGCTAGGTACTAAGGTTGTATTAGAATATTATGGCTTTGTTGTGAAAGTGATTGATTATATATTCGTTTGGATGATAAGGCAAATTATTCGTACAATCGGTGCCAGAAAGCTAATATGTATCGTAGTATAAAACCAATTAATCCGAACCGGTATGCTAAACATTTCTACCTGTTTGTGAAAAGTTCTTTATAAAATGAACATCATCAAATATGTATCGATTTATCAAAGACAACCGAACTTCACTTCCTCTTCATTCACACATCTTCTCGTGCACGCACACCGATTATTCCTACTCTTGACATGTCCACGGACTCGATCGTGCCATGTCTTTCTCGGTCTTTCTCGTTTTCTGCATCGATCAACATTCGCATCGTAGATCCTTTTAGCCGTCCTTATGCTGTCCATACGCTCTACATGTCCAAACCGACGCAGCACCCCTTTCTTGATTCTGTCGATAATCCGTGTCTCAGATTTGCACAGTTCACAGATCTCGACATTGGTGCACCTATCATACATCGTTTTACTACACATTCGCATGGGGGATCGCATTTCGACAGCATTTAACCTACTTTCATCATTGTTTTTCCAATTCCATACTTCGCTCCTATAAATTAGAGTTGGCACTAGAACTCTATTGTAAACTGCTAGTTTAGCCCCCTGCAATGAACATTTGTTTGCCAATATTTTTTTATTTCTTTATTTATGGATGTAACCACTCCACTGGCCCTCAGGCACGTTCCGGAGTGTCAGTGTATTATTTATTTCATACATAATTGTACATACTTTCACATCAATTGTAATTGATAGGAGCTAGATTACAGCTACAGAGCGCATAAACAGTTAGAAATTTTGCCCCCATTTACACATTTAAAAATTGACAAACAAATTTAGTATATTAATGATATTAAAAAAAAAATATATGAATAGCAAAAAGGAGTAAGATTACAACACGTCTTGCAGCTACTAAGCGTATAGACGATTGGAATTCTAGACCCCATTTACAAAATTTAGGTATTTTAATGTTGATATATGAAAGCTAGATAACCAATCATTGTGCAGCTACAAAGCACATGGACGAGTGGAATTCTAGCAAAGTTAAAATGATATCAATAAATGTACAAAAAATAGAGCATAGCAGTAAATTTGTCAAGTGTTCATGCCAAGAAGTAAGCAATAAAAAACTAAATAAATAAGCACTGTTTCAACTCCATGGTTAAGAAAGGGAGATACATAGATGTAAATAGATACCGTCGCTATGTGGCCCACTGGCTGCTTGATAATTTCTGGAAACGCACGTGTGTAGTAACTGGGGGATTATGCCTATTGTTCCAACGACTTGGTGTCCATTTTGATCCCTATTATTTCGTTTTATGAGACACAACATTCCTGTTCAATTCACTTTTTTACATGAATATTACACAAACGCGTGTATGAGCGGTTCGATTCATCATTTTGTATGTTATTAGAAGGCAGATATTTGCAATATGTATTTATCAATAAATGTCAGTTCACTTTTAGTAGCACTGTTGTAATTTATTCATTATGGGCGTAGTGTTCCAAATAGAAAAATTTAGGTACTTTCAAATTTAGAAACTAAAAAATCCATTTATGGAAAGTATAGAGTTTTAAAAACATTTGTTTCTGAGGGCCAAAAGTAGTATGGAATATTTTTTTAAATAACTTTTACGTTCAATGTGATCCAAAATGCAACTTTTTAGACAATATGATAAATAAATATATGCAATTTTCCACGTGTTTTGATCGGCAATTTCAATTTTATAATTTGCTTAAAAGAAAGGCGTTTTTCAAGGTACTTGTTGTTTAATAAGTTAAATGCTTTATGGCTATTAAAGGGGTTGGTATCTGTTATCTCCCTAAGTACTTAGACACACCCTAACTTATACAACTCGCGAAGGCTAGTTAAGACATTAGTACTAATATATGAACAGGGCCAAATAATAATTTAAAAGCTTCATTTCATAAATTAATATTATTTATTATACGGCACAAGTGCCTTTTACAGTACAAAATAAAACAATTTAATGAGTTAGTTAGATATACAAAAATTAAAAACTAAAAAACAATATTAAAACATGAGTATAAAAAGAAAAAGAAAATTAACAAGAAATAAAAATATATATTTATTTATTTCGACGGCTTACGCCTTTGACAAAGTATAAAATAATATTGAAAAACAATTATCATAAAACAAAACACCTGAACGAGTATTAGTAAGTGACATGTCGGTACAACATACCGAGGTAGATAGAGATGGTACAAAAATTAACTATATCGTCTCTGTATGTACCGATGAAGATTGTCTTTATAATCGCGACCCAGCTACCGAATTTCTCGGGAACCAGTAGCTCAATCACAAATAACTATCGACGTGCTTAAAAACATGCTAAGCATTTGAGCGATCACAATGAACAATAATGAACATGCTTAAGTTATCGCAGTCATAAGTCGACGCGTAAATAATCTCTAAGTCAACGCTCGTGTCGGTTTGTTTTATGTTTTCCTCGTAAATAAATACAGTTCACTGGCGAAAAATCGGCGTTTACTATAAAAAATAATATAAAATATTGCATTTGCAAAAAAGTAAGGAGTATCTAAAACAAAAAAGTAAAAATAAAATTACAATTACTATGGCGACTGCTTTTCTTGACATTTGGCTTGCCAACCGCTGGCTAAATGCAATAAATAGCATTATAAATAAATAAATAAATAAAAATATCAGTTTTGGAATATTTTCCATATTTACACCGGTGAAATTCAAATATGTGATTGCGCAGCAGGATTATACGGCGCGAAACGTATATATTTTGACATTTAATATTAGGTGTTCATGGATGTTGCGTTGCGATCGCGAATACGATAAACATCCACTGTGATAAATTGTTATCGAGTCGCTTATTAGCTCGTCGATAGTTATTTGTAATTGAGCTACAGAGAAGGTTTTGTTAGTTATTTGGAGTGGCTAATTGCGTCGTAGCTAGGGTCTTAAGAGCCTCTGGCAAAATTCAAATTTTGGGCCCTTCTAGATTTGTTTTCTAGGAAGAGAAAAATATAAGAAGGCTGTGGTCTGCAAAGTGCGTCGCCCGCCTAGCCAGCTCCTAGACACGACGCCGGTGGCCAACGAGTCAAAAACACTCGCCCGGGGATCTGGATCGTTTGCACACACAGAACTTTTCTGTAATACCGACATGGATTTAAAGTATAATAACAATGGCCGGAAGGGGACCGGAAGTGCCGCCATCTTGACCCGGTAATGGCGCGCCGGAAAGGCTACTTGCACTGGCGGGAAAATCGCTACTAAACTGTGTCAATGGTCCGTATTTAAATATCGTATCCTTCACAGCCCCTACCTTAGTATTTTTTAAATGTTAGCTTACAACATACAAACTCGTTATTTTTTTTAGAACAGTAAGTTTGAGTAAAAAATAAAGAAAAAATATATGTATTTGAATCATCTAACAACGAAAAAACCTATAAGTTTTTTACGTAAAAAGAAATATTAGCGTTCTCATGATTTACAATTTTGGTGGCCATTTTCAATGAGTTGTAAATAACTCACTGTTAGAAAAGTCCGCAACACTAGCCCGGGACCACAACCCGATTCATGTTTTTTTACAAAGAGGAAATTCTATTCTTCTAATTCTATAGACTATCAAATTAATTATAATAATTAAAATATGCACATTTATTTTTAATTTTACCGGTGACCCGGTTTCGTCGTGACCGAGATCTTCAGACTAAAGATAAGCAGATAAGTACGTCATACCTTCACCTTGACGGTATAGTTGAAGATAAATTTTCTCTAGCGATTACGAAGATACAGTACCGATTACCGACCCCCCACCCTCAAGCTTTGGGTAGGTACATCGATATGAAACAAGGGGAAGCGTACGTCACGGTACACATATCTACACACTGAAATGACATAGCTTTAGAATGATATCATAGTTAAAGATTAAAGTCTTCCGGCCGACTACTAAGACACACTACCGATCCCCCCCACCATCAAATTTTGATGTAAGTACATCGGTTTATACCGGCGGTTCTAGAACCCCTCGATACGTTTCTTTCCTGCAATCCGTGCCTCATGTCTGAGAATCCTGATCACGCCTGACTCCAGGCACGGCTCGTCTGTGGACAGTCTCCCTTCATCTGGAACGGTCTTGTGCTCTTCTATAGGCATTCGTCAGTGATGATTCTGATAATTCAGTGACTGTGCCACTCCATCTTGTCGGTTGACGTCCACGCGACCTCGTCCCTTCGACACTTCCCAGGAGAATAGTTTTTTCTAAACTATCAGAGTTTCCCCTGGAAATATGCCCAAAGAACTTCAGGATTCTTTTCTCGCACATGGATGTTAGCCTTTCTCCTACGTCAAGCGGATATTTGATACGTTTATCTACGCATTAAAAGTGACAAAAATTTGTTTGTTCCACTGAACAATTTTTCCTTTAATTACGATTTACTTAAATTTTTAATAGTTTTGAGGTTGGCACTTTTTTTCTTAAAAGCTTATTCAAATTATAAGAGAGAAATAAGTAAGAAGCCGAATTAAATTTCGACATAAATGTCAGTTTAATAAAATGAATGCCTAGATGCAAAAAATAATGTCACTAGGTTCTGTCCTATTAACATGTAAGA
Source organism: Micrasema longulum (assembly GCF_059751315.1). Taxonomy (NCBI): domain Eukaryota; kingdom Metazoa; phylum Arthropoda; class Insecta; order Trichoptera; family Brachycentridae; genus Micrasema; species Micrasema longulum. The sequence continues at coordinate 381,831 of NW_028278567.1, forward strand.
GTATCTAGGCGTTAGAAAGTTACCTTCTTCTTGCGGTGCCTTGTCAGGTCCGACGTTGGCGATCCCTACAGTGAAAGCATCTCGGTCCTGCGCTACTCTTGTATTCCGCAGCCAGGACAACTGCTTGTTGGATGCACTCGCCATAGTGATTCCTGGGAAAAGATGACTAGAGTGGTTTCCCGTTGCCTTCTCTGGTGGATTTTTCTGTCGGGGTTACCTTCCCTTAGCTGGTTGGTTCTGGTTTGGAGGCGCCAGAAACTCGCTTTTCATCCTCTCGTTATCCCCTGTGATCACACTGTTATGAGTGTGACCCCATTGCCGGGGGTTCGCGACGTGGACGCTAACGAGTCGGACTAGTCAGTAGTGTTGCCGGTGGAATGCAACTGAGCGTTCGCAGCATTTTATAGAATCACACCCTCCAGCAAGATGTGACTCACTGCGACCCTACTGACAGTTTGAACCCTGAACAGTGAGAAAGTTACCACTGTTAAAAAAATAATTAGTTATGATATTTTTTCCTTCCGTTTTACTATCTTTCTGAGAGACCGTATCGAGAGTCAGCCTTGTAATCGCTCAGTACTACCTCAGTAAATAAATACAGACAATCGTAAAAATTGAAAATAGACGCACTGTATTTGAATTATGCTATTTACATAAATTATTAAATAAAAAAGTAGACTCTTTTAACCCACTCTCCAAAATCAATCTTAATGTCTCCTTTCGCGTGACAAGAAATAAGTATTTGTTCCATCTGCCAGTCTGTAGCACTAACTATGCATAACACTCTTTCCTCTATCGTTCTTGCTCTAACCAAAATGCTTTTTTTTCATCTATTGATATATTTTACAAGCCCCTTAATTTATTTAAAAATAAATTAAGATTCATTATTTCTGGCTGTGATACGATCCCACTTACTATTTAATGATTCGCATACTTACACACACCTGAACACTTACTCCTACACTAATACACAATAACACACATCTACACTTACTCTCATACAAATACACATAAACACACCCTTTTGTTGTAACGCAATTTAATAATATGTATGATTCTTATTTAGAAACTTTGCTGGTCTGTCTTTAAACTGTATTTTTTTAATTTCACTATATCATTGTCCACTGTTTGTTTCTTAAAAATAAATAAATATTGTTTTTGCAATGGTTAAAAGTCATAAAAAAATATATTCAAACGATCTTTTTTGCTTGAATTGAGATTTATGAGAGTTTAAAATCGCTTTGAATTGGGTACTATTTATAATCGCTTTAAGCCTATTTAAAATAGAAATGAAAACTATTTTAAATGTAAATGAAGAAAGGAACGCGAACTAACTTTTGCGGTCATTCATTGGTTTGTTTCGATCATATGATGTTGAGATGACAAGTAGATAGAACAAACCGAGGTAGATACAGATAGTACAGAAGTTAAGTATACCGTCTTGATATATTTATTTATTTACACCTTTTATCAAAAATACAATTTTACGTTCACTTTGCCCAGCTAACAAGGGTACATACCCCGTTCCAAGCTAGGCAATTACATTCTAATAAATGATTATAGTTAACAAATTAATAGAAAGCACAGACTAATAAAATATAAACTTACTCGTGTACACATTTTAATACATATACATACACACATGCATATATATACACATATATATACACATGTACATACACACACATGTACATACACCCATGCGCATACACATACATATATTCATAAAACATAGACAATTTATTTATAATGCGAAACTTCATGGCTACCATCTGTATTTATATATTTTTTAATTATTCTTTATTTTCATATTTTATTTTCGACAACCTTCCGCAACTTGACAGCACTCCCGTCTTTTCACGATTCTGGCAAAACGTTATGGACCTTTTTGCCTACGTAATAGTGTTGTCTCGATGCCAGAACAGTGTTAACCCCTTCACTTAGTATCAGATCCCTATTAGAGTATCTTGTATTATTTTATTTATTTATTTTATTTTATTAACATAAACAGCAAATCTGCCTTTAACAAACATTTTTAATATTTACATATTTGGCTTAATATCTTTTTTTTCTTTTCAAAAACATGAATTTTAAAAACAAGATTTATAAAAATAAAAAAAATCAAACCAAAAATTGTACAAGATTTATACAAAAAAAATAACTTAAAAATTATACAGCATATTCAGTAGAAAGTTTAAATAATAAAACATTCTACAGTAAAACAACAAGAAAATCATAAGTACTGTTTCACACAGCTAGGCAAAGTGAACAAAAAATTGTATATGAAATGCATGAATAAATAAATATAATTACCATTCACCATCTTTGAAAAAGTTCAAAAGGTTTGTTCCATAGGAACAATACCCTACACTTAATATATCAGATACGTGGGAATAACTATTGCCGAGTTCATGAAGTCTATTTAATACTGCATTACAAGTATACACTGTCCGTGAATTGTTGCTACAAAACGGTGGCACCTGTCTAGTCATTCTTCCAGGCACCCTGAAGTTGATGAGAGATAACAGTTCAGGGCAATCCCATATTGAATTTACAATTTTGAATAAATTTAAAAGGTCTATAATTTTTCTTCTATCGTTAAGTTTTAACAAATTTAATGTTTTTAGTAAAAAATCGTAATTTAAAAATTCATGACTGTTCTAAGTTTAAATTTATATATTATGGTCGTGGTTATACAGATGAAGATAGCGTTCATAATTGAGGCTAATGATTTTATTATTTTTCTTTGTGGTGGGGGTCAGCGCTATGCAAGCTCCTGACGTCACAGCGACCTGTGAAGATCTATTGTGACGAAGACCGTGATCAGAAATATGAATGAAATTCTCAGCGAAATATTTCATTGCAAATTGGCAAGACATATGTTATATTATATTCGTTGACCTTTAGAAATATAATTTATTATCAAAATAATTAACAGTTTTAAAACACGAATGATAACTTTCCGTGCTTAAATTAATATTTTAAATTAGGTTTTAATTATTCGGCCGTTATAACTCCGGGTTGATTTAAAATTTGCAAGTCAAATCACTAGAATTATTTCTGTTACAAACAAAGCGGATATTTAAATCATACGATGGAGGAAGTTTCTTTTGTGTCGAGTTATTAATAGAGAAATATTTAACTATGACATTTCTGCAAAGTAATCCTTGTAATTGAAAAAAGAAAATGTCGTGATTCGTGTTAAATTTGAATTGTTAATTTTCAACAAAATGGGTCTAAACTCCGCTTAAGCAAAATGAAATCCAACAATGTATTTTTATTATTTATTTATTTTGTAGTTGCAAATTACTTGTACCTTGCTTTTGGTATGTGCAAGGTTTTATCGAATATATTTATCTTTAAATTATATTCCGTTAACTTCAACATTTTTCACCGTAGACTTACAATAATAAAAATAAAGCAGAATCAGAATAAACAAATTAATTCTAGAAATATTACGTTAACAAATAATAAAAAATAAAAAATCGTAAAAGTTGGACACAAAAAACAAAAGGAGCTAGATACCACCATTGAATAACTTAGCCTGCTTGATCGTCCCTGTAATGAATCGAACAGTCTCTCTTCGTGTATCATTACAGTTCAGGAGCTCAGCTAGGTTATTAGTCGCAGCAATCCGAGTGTTTATTTTGCATTCAAGCTCCCACCTCGGCCTATCAAACATTGGACAGTATACAAGAAGATGTTCCACAGTCTGCTCAGTGATGCCATCACATGGGCAGCAACTATCGTCTCGCAGCCCAAAGCGATGCAGATATTCCCTCGTGCATCCATGTCCTGAGAGAGCCTGAGTTGATTCATATAATCCAATCCAACAATGTTTGACTATGTCCAAAAGCTTGCAGACTGGCTGGATTTTCTCCCTAGGGAGTTATTCATATTTAAATTTATTTTTACAGAGAGGGAAACCATTTTTGCGAAGGGAATATGGAAATCTAGGCATTTACAGGGCTTATGATCTGGCTTATGACCACTTTACACACTGTGTAACATTCACCATTCTGACCATGTTTGAACATCCAAATTTTCTCAACTCTTCCATCTATTGACTTTTGCGAAGTAAAAGAGCTGAAACCTTTATCACGTAGGTGAGATTTATCCGGCTGAACCAAATCACCAACTAGGCAACGCCTGAAAACAATTTTCCAATTTTTGTATTTCTTCTTTTCCAGATTGTTAATTTAACAATGTTTGAGTATGTCCAAATGCTTGCAGACTGGCTGGATTTCCTCCCTAGGGAGTTATTCATATTTAAATTCATTTCAACAGAGATAAAAACATTTTTTCGATGATATATTTTGTTGCCCTTTAATAATAAGGAATATTTTAAAGTTTTTTAAATATTTTTTTTTCCTTTTTGAATTACTATAAAATAAAAAAGTACCTCATAATCTTTTACAGAATATGAAAGTTTATATTTGAAGCAATAACTTTTTTGTTATTCATTATAATAAAATAAATAAAACAACTTTGTTTTTGACCACTTATTAATAATAATTTTTCACCGACCGGTTTCAAAGCAAACAAGCTTCTTCTTCAAGGTTTACGTAACTAATAAACCTTGATGGGGAAGATTTAAACCATGTTTTTTTGGATGCCCCATAAATGATTGTTATCCTGATTTCCTATCCGACCTTTCTGATATTAATATGCCATTCCCTGTTCACAGTGGCGGCGTTAGGGTAAGGCGCGGTTGGGCGACCGCCCAGGGAGCCAGACATAAAGGGGCGCTGCAGGCGCCCCATTTTATTCTCTCGCTCATCGAGCGAGTAAATTTCTTGAACTTAAAGTTGTTTTATTTATTTTATTTTACTGAATATTTTATATTTTCTTTTCTCTTTCTTATATTACACAAAAATATTATGCCTGTCTATTTATTATAGGAGTAAAAATTCATAAACACTTCTTGTCTACCCACAAACAGGCCAGGGCTTTGTGAGATTTTTTGTTTACTATTTTTACTATTAATATGTATTTCATTGCTTTGTTATTATCCTATGTTTTTTGAATACTACGTTTTACCTATTATATATATTGTAAAAAAAACAAAAAAAATAAATGAATAAAAATTAAACGGCTAAGAATGGCTCGCAATAGCATTTGTGTGAACTCGCCACAGGAATTATTAGTTGTACGTCACAGGGACTCGTGACGTAATAGATTTCAGCAATTTGTAATATCCTTCATTTCATGGTGAATTTGTCCTTCCATGAAAGCACTTGGATCACGCAGTGCATGTATGGAGTATGGGGTAGCTTACAATGTTTTGGGTTATATGTGATGGCTTTAAATTAAAACCCTTTGATATGAAACAACAATGAACATTACTTAAAAATAACACATACACATTAAAGCCACCAATCATTTGTGCGTTTTTACATTTAACCCTCCCTCTTGGTGATATGTAGCTCAGTTCATTAAAATTAAAAATGTTTTTAAAAATTAATAAAAATGTAATATTGTATGTAAATAATAAGTGAATAAAAATAAAAAAAAGTAAAAATCGACTAGAAATTGAAAAAGTAAATAGAGATAGAAATAAGCGTGTAAATTATACCTACATTGAAGATAAAAATAAATATTTAAAAAAAAATGTTCTAACATAGGCAAAATTGCGAATGTTACATAGTGTGTAAAGCGGCCACTTAAACCAGCCGACGACAGGTCAAAGGCCCTGTACACATCTAGAATTCCATATCCCCTTCTCTGGAATGTTCTCCATCCCTGTTTGTTAATCTTAATGACTCGCTAGGGGGTGAAATCCAGTCTTTTGTCTACATACATTTGGACAAACTCAAAATGTATCAAAAACATTTTTAAGTTCTGGTTCCATTTCATACTCAGAACTGTATTTCTCTTCAGCCCGGATGAAGAGTTAAGCGCTTACACGCGCAAAATATTTATATTGATAAGAAAATCTAATTTTCCTCGTTATTGTTTTTTATATTGCAATTAAAATCTTATCGGCACAATCTTAAGTACTTAATAATGTAGGGCTGAGGTATTTCTCAGTAATGTGTGAGTTTATATATTTAACTGTTTTAGCGAAATCGCAGTGACACGCTATAACCATAGAAATAAGCTCTCGTAACACATGACTCCTGCATGGACGGCTCTGGGTTCGATTAAAACGCGTTTTACCAAAGCCCGGGTGTTCTGTTATATATTTTACCACTAAAAAAAAAGATGTTCAGCTCTGCGAAAAATTAAACGTGGTAAAAATTAGTGCATTTACGTACGAAAAGCAATTTTTTTTTAATGTTTATGTAACTACGTGGTGTCTTATGCTGGAAAGATGTAACATTTTGTCACCCACTCGACAATAGTCGATTGGGCATCTCGATTGCTTTGTCATAATGCTATTCTTGAGAACCCTCCGACAATTTGATTACAAAGACGGACGAGAAAGTGGCCAGACCATAGAATTGAGAATAGTCCAGAAGGAGCGTAGAATCATATTTGAATACATCGGACTGTGTCCAATAATTCCCCCACTTAGACACACTTTCGCCGCGCGCATACGTTAAGTTGCCGGGTAATGCTGCTTGATGGGAAAAAAATTTAATTATAACACAAATGTAAGGTAAAATAAAAGCAATCTGTTAATTTCTCTAAAATTTGATTGTGCACGCGGAAACATTGATTGACACAACAGATTAGATAAATAAAGGGTCATTTCTTCTTCTTCTTCTTATGGTTCCTCTCCCCGATGGAGGTTGGAAATCATCATTGCGATTCTTACTTTATTGGCAGCTGCCCTGAACAAGGACTGAGTGCTGCAATGGAACCAGTCGCGCAAGTTCTTAAGCCGAGAGATGCGCCTTCTACCTGCACTGCGTCTCCCTTCAATCCTTCCCTGTAGAATGACTTGTAAAATGTTATATTTTTCGCCTCTCATCACATGCCCAAAGTACTCAAGTTTTCTTTTCTTTATAGTCTTCAGTACCTCTTTATCTTTTTCCATCCGTCGGAGAACATCACCGTTTCGGACTCTATCCACCCAGGAGATTTTTAATATCCTCCTGTAGCACCACATTTCAAAGGCTTTGATCTTTTTTGAAGTGTTTTGGGTGAGTGTTCACGTTTCGACGCCGTAAAAAAGTACCGAGAAGACGTAACATCGAGTAATGCGCATTCGGAGGTCTAAATTAAAGTCTCTACTGCATAGAAGGTCACGCATCCTGAAAAAGCAGTCTCGCGCCACCTCTATTCTGACTTTGATCTCTTGCGAGTGATCCCATTTATCATTCAGCCAGCATCCTAAATATTTATATTGATGAACTTGCTCAATAAACTGCGCTCCAAGTTTTAAAGTCATCGGGAAAGTTTGTGGCTTTTTCCGAATAACCATACATTAAGTCTTGGAAATATTCATATCTAGCCCTTTATTCAAACTTGCCGTGTAAACTTTGTCCAATAATAGTTGCAGGTTTTCCATACTATCTGCTAGAAGGACAGTATCATCCGCATGCGTCACTTAATAAGAGTAATTGAATTTATGAACTTTGAACTTAAAATATAAAACAAATTTTATTTGACACAAAACGGATATTTTTATATCATGCTAAATAATATTTGATGTTTTAAATATAATTTCGTTCAAATGTTCCCCACGGCGTTGTTTAATCCGAGGTCTAATTTTTATTAGATGAGCAAAGTAGGGTAAAAAAAATTCTACCCTGGCAACACTAACAAAATTTCCATTTCGTTTCTTCGGCAATCTGACAGATGGAAAATAATTCAATTTTTAAGTAATTCATTCGCTACTTAAACATTCGTTTGTTAATTACACATGAAATGTGATGCCGTCCTGTTTCTTTAAGATCCTAGTAGTATTTCTTCACTTTAAAAGGACACAACACGGCATAGTTGAATTCAAATCAGGAGTTGCGTACTGAGCGACGTCTACAAAGAAACTAATGGGGCAAAACGTAAACCTACTCATTTATGAGTCGTTGAGTCGCCTTCTGTTTGATGTGCGTATGCGGTTTCTGGACTATTCTTAATTCTATGGGCCACACTAACAAATCCGTATTTATCTATGGCCTATGGCTCTCCTGCCACACGTAAACCTTTATTGTTACTTGTCAGACTTCTTCCGTTGAATATTTTGTGTATGGAATATTATGAAATGTTTTACTAAGACACTACAACATTCATAGTTATTTTTGGCTTTGACATAACACACACTTACATGTTATTAGAAATATTTCATATTATTTTAACGGATTTTAAAAACATATTGTATAACGATGCTAAAATACGAATTTTGACATTGACGAGCAATAAAATAATTTTGAAATCATGTTTCTAGTGAAACTTCATTTGATAATGGATTAAAAATAAGTACAGTTATATTTGTTGATACACCATCATCATAATATTGATCAGTGTTGTAAATTTTAAGTTAAATAAAACAAAAATACGGGGCTATGTATAGCGTGTGAGCTCGCCAATATATGACAGTAAAATTTTTATTGTCTTTGAATTTCCAAGAGTTTTAACCATCGAAAAAAAAGAAGATTGCAAATAAAATCAACAGACAATGGAAATTTGATGTGTATTATTTTAATAGATTGTTTATAACAGAAAAATACATAGAGAAATATGCATTTTTATTTTTTGTAATAAAAACAGTCTAGTAAATTCGAATAAATAAAAATACGCTTTATATTAACAATATTAATTAAAATGCAAAAATAACATTGAATACTTGAAAAATAAATATTACTGAGTGTTACAAACATAATTTAAAAAACGGATAGCGATTAAAAGTAAAAACTATCTTTAGTTTAATTCTTATAGCGATAAATACATAAACATTATAAAACAGGAGTTATACAAATACAAAAATAATATTGTAACTAGGCGGCTACCTACACGGTTAAATTTTGAAACTCCACGCAATTTCTTATCTCGGCTACGCTATGTAAAATGAAAAAAAAATATTTAAATTAATAATTTCATCACGTCATGAAGTCGCCCCTGGGTAGCGCATGCTAACGTCAATCAACAAAAACATCCTCGTTTTAATTACAATATTTCGGCTACGCCATGTATCTCTTTTTTAAAAATAATTTCTCACGCCACAAAGTCGCCCCTGGGTAGCGCCTGCTAACGTCAATCAACAAAAACATCCTCGTTTTTATAACAGTATTTCGGCTACGCCATGAATTTCTTATAAAAAATGTCAAACGTCACAAAGCCACTCTCTGAGTGTCGCTACTGACATCATTTACAAAAACATAATTATTTGTGCTTTTTTCAGGTACGCAACAATTTTTTTAAATACACCTACCTAACCGATAAAATACTATTAGTAATTAAACCAAGGTGTGCTTTAAAGTTTCGTATGGCCAAATAATATTATTTATTATTAGAATATTATTGACATGTAGTTCAAGCATTGCTGCATTCACGTTGCTTTACTTCTGAGAGCTCAACTGCTATGTTTTTCTATGGTTATGTTAATGTCATCTGTCATGTATTGGCGAGCTCACAGGCTATACTTACGCCAAAATACGCACTCGTCATTCAAACATGAATGTCGAGCGTTTTACAAGAAGGAAATTCGACAGCCGAAGTTACGATGTCGCATTCGATTGTCAATGTCGAATGCTTTGTGGCACTCGAGTTAAAGTCGATTGGTTTTTGATCGACTGCATTCGCATGGGTGGTTCAAGAATGCTGTCCCTCGTCGAATTACGGGAGTCGCATATGATTCTAAAGACGAATGAGTCACGAGTGAGAAAATTGGATACAAAAAAGTTTCCTTACACGCGGTAAAAATTAGTGCATTTAATTGTACGGTGAAATTTTTCGAAAACGGATAGGTTTATGTGACCACGTGGCTCCAATAATGCCCTTATTTAAGGAATAGAACTTATTTATATCCTGTAAATTATTTCTATGACTAAAAATTGTGTTGGTTATAATTAACTTCTTCTTCTTCGTTTTTTCATGGCCTTTTCACATCTCAACTCGGGTGTTCTGGCCAGTGTCGAGTATTTTTGTTTTTTTTTCTTACATATTTACACATGCGTTAGTAATATAATATGTACAAGTTAGTATGTTAGTATTTAATATAATATATACATATAGTAATATAACATATTTATAGCTTTACACCATGTACAACTAGATATTTACATAGGATCTTAAATACACGTTTATTGGGTGGGACACGAGAGTTAGAATATGAACAGGCAGGGTCGGTTTTAGCTCTACCAGTGCCCTGGGCGGGATTTCTACGGCGCCCCCAATCTTCCACCCCTTTAAACCCGTAAGAAAAAAGGCAAGGTTTAAAATGAAATAACCATTTATTTAAAAAAATACTGATAAAATTTTACTTTTCTAGCCTTTCCATCAACGATCTCTTTTATTCAAATATTTAAGGTTATGTTTTCCGCAATTTTGTTTTCGATTGACAAAGATGCCAAGTTTGTCAATCTAGATTGAGATATTATCGATCGTAGATAAGTTTTTATCAAAACATTTAAGTTTGTAAGTGAAAATTCTTGATGGAAGTTCATTGTAATTTATTATATAAATAAAGCACGAGTGATACTTTAATCCACAAATTTGGAATATCCAGTGACCGGTTTCATCGCTTTCGCGACATCTTCGAGACTGGTATCTTAATTAAAAAGTTAAATGTATGTATACAGAACAGAGGTAAGGATACATAATTCAAAGTTATATTTAAGTAAATTAAATAAAGTTATTTTTATCTTAAGGATCATTATCAAGAAATTTTCTATGGGTTAACTAATGAATTGATATAATGCTATTTTAATGAGTTTAAGTATTTTATTTTATTTTTGGTGTCTCATCCGTCGTGAGTGTGGTTTTGTAAATAATGATTTCTGAAAAACAAAGGGTAAAAAGTCATTAGTAAAATTATATTACAATGGGTTAAGTAATGGAGAATGCACATGTGTTCCATTCCAAATTTGTGGATTAAAGTATCACTCGTGTTTTATTTATATAATAAAAAAGTTTTTATCAGTTTAAGCTTAAAAAACTCCTTTCCCAACTAGTAACGCTTTCCATACATTTGGATACAGTTCTTGTAAGTTACAATCTTTGATAAAATTTAAAACAATGACAGGATTAAACACATTCTGATCAGGCAAAAATTATTTCAGACTCACGAGTTTATTACACAACATACAAACATCTATATCGGATATAGAATCTACTGTTAATTTCAATTGGAAATTACTACAGAGTTCGAGAAGGTCTGGTTTTTCCGGAATCTTTTTTATATTGAACAGAAAAGACAAAGATTTCGAGTGGGTCATCATTTAACATTTCAAATCTTTCATTGAGTGAAATAAAGGTAGTGTCCAAAAGTCTGTAGAAAAATTCAACTTCAAATTTCTTTTTTGGAAGAGTTATAGGCTCATCGTGGGCCACTATAACACGTTTGTCGCTAGATTTAGGAAATTTACGAGTAAGATGGACTCGCTCGATGAGCGAGATAATAAAATGGGGCGCCTGCAGCGCCCCTTTATATCTGGCGCCCTGGGCGGTCGCCCAACCGCGCCCTACCCTAACGCCGCTACTGTGAACAGGGAATGATATATTAATATCAGATAGGTCGGATAGGAAGATAACAATCATTTATGGGGCATCCAAAAAAACATGGTTTAAATCTTCCTCATCTAGCTGACATTCGTAAATGGCAGAGTACCGGACATGGATTCTGAACAGGTGAGAACCATTGCAGCAGTGCCCAATGCGCATTCTGCATATGGAGGATGTCTCAAACTTGTTCAGAATCACTAGTTATAATTGTCAAATATCTCCTTGTTCTTTTTATTTATTTATAAATATATATTACATTTTGTAATTTGTGTTTATTTGAATTTTCTTACTTTTATTACATTTATGTTTCATTTTTAAATTATAAATGGTATATTTTCCATTAACGAATCACAACAGAGGTGAAGAACATTTTAGAGAAGGTAGTATAGAAGTTTAGGTATCTATCGGGATGACTGTCATTAGCTGGTTTAATTGTCCACTTTACACACTGTGAAACATTTACCATTCTGCCCATATTTTTTTTATTTTTTTATTAAGTTTTATTCATTTTAACAAATAAGTAACATACAAAATTGTATTTTTGTTCCCGCAAAGCCGAAGCTTGTCTGCGGGTTACATTACATTTTTAAAAAAATTTATAAGTAAGTACATAGTTTAATAATATTAAAGAATAAAATATATTTATACACTTAAGTTTCACTTGCTGTTTAATAATTTTTGACTATTTTTTTTTAATGAAATAAGGTTTTTTTCTTCACGATTTTCAGCTGGTATTAAATTGTACAGTTTTGATCTGTCATTATCTTATACTGACACTGTTTGTTAATTGGCAAAACGTTAACAAAATCAAATAATATTTTATTGTTGTCTTTTGCCTCATTCTTTATTTTTACAGGTACGATAATTTTAAAATTTGTACCTGTAAGTTCAAGACTCTATCCGTATAAGATTTAAAACTTATAATAATACCTAAATACTTATATTTTGATACGTGATCTATTTTTGTGCATTTGCAGTCTTGTAGATTGATATGCAAACATTCGTGAGTGTGTGCATATATTAACAAATCTTCTTTTGGTCTATTATATGGGGACGTAATGTGTAACGCTTTCGTTTTTTTTATATTTATTGTTAGGCTATAATCATGTGACCATCTTAAAACTTGATTAAAATCCGATTGCAGTTTTTGCTGCGCGTCTATTTGTGAGTCTCCAATAGCAACAATTGCCGTATCATCTGCAAACTGATAGCACAGTGAGTGTTGTATGACATTTGCCATAGAGTTACAGTATGTCGGGTATTCTAGGGGACCAATTACTGACCCCTGGGCTACTCCCGTTTTTACTTGTACTTTTTGCTGAATATGTCTTGTATTTTCACAATTATATTTCGATTTTTGAGATAGTTAGCGAGTAGTTCTTTATACTTTCCTCTGATCCCAGCATCGTCCAAACATTCTACAAGGCGAGAGTGATCTAAGGTGTCGAAGGCTTTAGCATAATCGGCGAATATAACAATCACGTGTTTTTTGTTAATTAAGGCTTGGTTTATATTGTTTGCAAAGTCAGACAATAACTTATTGTGTTTTTTCTTTTTTAAACATCTATATTCTTTCAATTCCTGCATCTGTTAATGTTTGTGAAGTTAAAGAGCTGAAAACTTTATTTATGGGGGTGAGATTTTTCTCAATTTCTATACTTCTTCATGAAATGGTTTTTAGGCGGTACCTGAAGCGTAAGACTGATCATCTTACCTTCATGTGACAAAAATGATCAAGGTTCAGTGCGATTGGTGTACCAATGCAGTGCCCTATGCACCATTAGGTACCGAAAGGGAATAATGATGATGAATGTAAAAAAAAACCTGTCTTTTAAAAAAAATGTGTCCCAACGATAAATCTTATCAAATAAACACGGTTCTGCAGCACTGAAACTGTAAACCAGCCAATGACAGGTCATAAGCCTTGTAAATGCCTAGACTTTTATATTCCCCTCTCGAAAATGTTTTCCCTCTCTGTTGCAACACATTTAGTTTTATAGCTGTTTGTTTTTTTAAGTCGTATTTAAAGCTGAGATATACCTGGGCCTCGATTATGATGGAAAGATAAAGACGTCATACCTTCACCTTGACGGTATAGTTGAAGATAAATTCTCTCTAGCGATTACGAAGATACAATACCGACCCCCCACCTTTAAGTTTTGGGTAGGTACATCAATTTGAAACAAGGGAAAGCGAACGTCACGGTACACATATCTACGCACTGAAATGACATAGCTTCAGTATGACGTCATAGTTAAAGATACAATTCTCCCGACCGATTACTAAGATACGCTACCAAACACCCCACCATCATGTTTTGATGTAAGTACATCGGTTTGTATCGACGGGTCTAGAACCCCTCGATACGTTTTTCTACGCATTAAAAATGTCAAAAAATTTGTTCCACCGACCAATTTCTCCTTTACGGTTTACTTCAATTTTTAATCGTTTTAAGGTTGGCACTTTGTAAATTCTGACATAACTGTCAGTTTCGGAAACGAGTGGCTAGATGCAAAAAAATAACGTCGCTAGATTCTGCCTTATGAACATATAAGAGTATCTAGGCGTCAGAAAGTTGCCACTATAAAAAAATAATTAGTTATTAAAATACTTCCGTCTGTTTTACTATCTTCCGGAGTGTACGTATCGAGCCGTCAAAGGAGCTGGCTTTGTAATCGCTCAGTAGATAAATACTAACAATCGTTAAGCATCATAGGGGCTAGATTTCTTATTGTCCATGCGCTCTGTAGCTGCAAGACGTGTAATCTAGCTCCTATATATCATAACTAGAGACGAGAAACAAGAATCCTAACCGTCCATGCGCTCTGTAGCTGCAAGACGTGCTGGGATATTTATTTATTGTACAGCGCCCTTGAGGTGGTTTTCACAAAAACGGCGCTACATAAATTATCCAAATTAAATAAATAAATAAAATAACGTCTTAGTAATTGTCAAAAGTTAAATAAAAATCATGTTCAAGCTGGCATTTTTTTCTTGAATTGGGACTTACTGGAGCTTATAATCGCTTTAAGCCTATTTAAAACATTTATTTATTTATTTATAATTACACATTATTTTTATTATTATTATCAAACTATAATTAATAATAAAAATAATGTGACCTCACTGGGGTTTCCCGTGCCGAGGATATACTTTTTTATATTACATTTGAGAATAAACAAAGAAGACTAACTTAAAAAAACGAAGATAATTAACAAATATTTAGAATGTTTTAAAAACAAGGTATTTATGTACATCTATATTATTTATATTACACAACACACAATGAAAATAACAAAAACCTAATATAAACTATACATTTGTGGAGCAATTGATTCAATATTGGTATGGGCTAATGAGACAATCCATTTTACTTCTACCTAGCTCCACTATCCAATTTTTGTGGAAGTAGGTTATAGATTTTAATTGAATAATCCCTTCGTCCGAAAGTGGTTTTAGTTTGTATTTGTTTAAGTTGTCTATGTGTTGAGGATCTAGTGATTATATTATTTGTATGTGATGTATTGTGGGGGTTATGTCTTTCATTTGAGTAAGAGTAGTTTTTGAATCTAAATGTGAGTATTGTTTTGGTGTCATAAGTTGTGATTTATGGAATATTTCTTCAGTAGATGTCTGTATCGGGACTCTTGAGTATTATTTTAATTATGGATATTTGTGCAATATAAATGAGAACTATTTAAAATGTTAATGACGTAAGGAACGCGGACTAAATTGTTGCGGTCATTCATTGGTTTGTTTCGATCATATGATGTCGAGATGACAAGTAGATAGAACATACCGAGGTAGATACAGATAATACTGAAGTTAAGTATACCGTCTCGATATATACAGATGAAGATACAGCTTATAATTGAGGCCCCGGTGGCCTTAGAAACTCACGTATTTTTTTTCACGTTCAGGCCCTCACAGGTTAAAATTTGTTCACGAATGTTCCCCAACTTATTTAATACTAAGAGAGTAGATCTAATCACTCTATTAGCATATTTTCCACCATTTCTTTTTGACATTAACAAACACAGTAAAATAACATTAATTTTTTAGATTAATTCCCCCCTATACAATACGCCGTTAAGGAAAATCCGAAGTCGCTTATCTGCATTTTTTGTAGCTTGAAAAAATATTTGTGTTATGCTTTGATAATACGGTAAATTTGTTTGAAATTTGTCGTGGTCTGATAGGATAATGTTATGCTGCGGGGGTTGATGTATGGTTTAGTTATTGTCTGATTTATTTATTTTACAGAAACAAATGGTTGATGTTCAGTAGCTCAATCACAAATAACTATCGACGTGCTTAATTAAAACATGCTAAGCATTTGAGCGAGCACAATGAACAATAATGAACATTGTTTGAGTAAGTCCAAATGCTTGCAAGTCTGCCAGTCGGCTGGATTTCCTCCCTAGGGATTTTAAATTTCTTCACATTTAAATTTATTTCAACAGAGAGGGAAAACATTTTTGAGAAGGAAATATAGAAGTCTAGGCATTTACAGGGCTTATGACCTGCCATTGGCTGATTTAAGTGGCCACTTTACACACTGTGTAACATTCACCATTCTGCCCATGTTTGAACATCCACGTTTCCTCAACTCTTCCATCTGTTGACTTTTGTGGAGTAAAAGTGAGCACTAAGTACTTGGGACTGTTAGTGGACTCGCAGCTCACTTGGAATGAACATGTTGAGCACGTGAAGGGAGAGATGGCCCCTGTAGCTGAAATGCTGTACAGATTTCAGAGAATGCTTCCAGTTTCGCTGCTTCGAGCAATCTATTTTTCTATGGTCCATTCACATTTATCATACCTATGCTGTGTTTGGGGTTTTGCAACTAAGAGCAAAATTTCTGAGGTGCATATTATTCAGAATAGAGCGATCAGAAATGTGTTTCACCTACCGTATGATACTCATGTAAGGAACATTTATTTTGAAACAAAAATCATGCCTTTTAGCATGTTTTCCTATTTTGAGATAACTGACACTATCATTAATACTACTCTCGACTCAATGCACAGTAACATAAAGCCAGCTTTCATTGGAGACATCCATCGGTACAGTACTCGATCAAAAAACAATATTTATATTGGATCTGTGAAGTCTTCGAAGTTTGGTACTAGATCTTTACAATACATAGGTTTCAAGGAATTGAATAAATTGCCACAAAAATTTTAAGTACCAATTTCAAAATATGGAAACAGGACGTTCGAATTGAAGAATTATTTTTTCCAGAAGTACTTTGAATAAATAATGTTAGTTTATCCAGAGAATGCGCATCTTGAACATATATCTTTTAATATTTTACCGTTTTTGCTTGTATATGTAATTTTTAATACTATTTAAATGTTATTTATGTTTTTTTTTTAATACTTTTTTTAGCTTGTATACATAATTTCAATACGTTTTTGATAAAAAAAAATTAACCTGTATTGGGTGTGCGCATATTTTGTTAATTAAAACAAATGATTTTATTTTGTACTAGTTCAGTATGTATAAATACATACATGTAATTTTTAAACTTTTTAAATTTTCTTTCCCAGATTGCATAATGTAAACATCATTTTGAATTTATTTCCATGCCTAGTATTCTGTTTATTTTGTTATTTTCAAGTATTTTTCATACCCTTTTTAATTTGTAGTATATCATAATTTTAATTTTTCTGCTCTTGTAAATAATATTATAGTTTAAAATATAAAAATGTCTTTAAATAAATTTGTTATCTGTATGTCCCTAAATGAGTTTTTTTTGAAAAACTCCTTGAGAATATTGTATATAATTATGTATAATATGTTTTCAATTTAATAAATAAATAAAAAAAACAGCTGAAACCTTCATCACGTGGGTGAGATTCATCCGGCTGAACCAAATCACCTACTAGGCAACGCCTGAAAACAATTTTCCAATTTTTATACTTCTTCTTTTACCAGGTAGTAATTCAACAATGTTCGAGTATGTCGAAATGCTTGCAGACTGGCTGGATAAAAGTTCTGTAAATGCCTAGACTTCCATATTCCCTTCTCAAAAATGTTTTCCCTCTCTGTTGAAATAAATTTAAATGATGAACATGCTTAAGTTATCGCAGTCATAAGTCGAAACGTGTGTAATCTCTAAGTCAACGCTCGTGTCGGTTTGTTTTTTGTTTTCCTCGTAAATAAATACAATTCACTGGCGAAAAATCGGCATTTACTATAAAAAATAAAACAATATATTGCATTTGCAAAATATTTAGGAGTATCTAATACAAAAAAGTGAAAATTAAATTACAATTACCATGGTGACTGCTTTTCTTGACATTTGGCTTTCCAACCGCTACCGCCGGCTAAATGCAATAAATAGCGTGATAAATAATAAATAAATAAAAGTAAATAGGATTTTTCGAATATTTTCCATATTTACACCGGTAAGATTCAAATATGTGATTGCGCAGCAGGATTATACGTCGCGAAACGTAAATATTTTGACATTTAATATTAGGTGTTCACGGATGTTGCATTGTGATCGCGAATACGATTAACAACCGTGGTGAGAAATTGTTATCACGTCGCTCATTAGCACGTCGATGGTTATTTATGATTGAACTACAGACGTCAATGGTTCAGAGTTCAGACGTCTAAAAAAATATTTAAAAAAAAATGATTTTAAAAGTTTTTTGAAGCGCAATATTTCATTGCCCCTAGACTGGTACCTGTAGCGTGGGACTGTTCACCTTACCTTCATGTAACAGATGATCGAACTACCCTGCATTTGGTTCACCAATGCAGTGCCCTATGCACCACTAGGTGAGGATAAGGAAGCGATGAAGTTGGCTGCTGCAATGGCAGCTGAAACGTCGGAACGAATTCAACATTCACGCCCAAAAAAGACGATACATAAATTATAATTTATTTTTAAAAAATATTTTTTCAATGTCTCACGACGTTTTCGCAGATGCGTGATTTTGGCACTGATCCGACGAAATAATAACTAAAGGCCCATTTCACACGTAACATCTAAATCCTTGAGATACGGTAAAATTAGGGAGGATTTTTCAATACATTTTTAAATAAAGTTTTAATAAACATAAAATGTAAAATAAAAAGAAAAATAATAAATAACAATTACAATTGGTAGGAGTGCTGTATTGTACATTTAAATAAATACCAACATTTTGAGGTTGTCCGAATGTTTGTAGACCAAATATTGGATTTCTCACACATTAAAATTAACAAGAAAAAATGAAAAAGATTTAAAAATATAATAAAATGTAATAAATGAATTAGACCAAATAATGTAATAAATTAAACAAGATTAAAAAACAAAAGATCTAATAAATAAATAAGATAAACAAAAAAAATGTCATAAATAAATAAGACAAAAAAACAAAATATGTAATAAATAAATAAGACAAAAAAACAAAATATGTAATTAATAAATAAGATAAAAAACCTAAATATGTAATAAATAAATAAGACAAAAAAAATGTAATAAAAATATATATAAGACAAAAAACAATATATGTAATAAATAAGTGATACTAAAAAAAGGATCTAAATAAATGAGAAAAATAATGTAATAAATACAAAAACCCAAAAAAATGTAATACATAAATAAGACCAAAGAAATGTAAGAGATAAATAAACAAAATAATATTATGAATAAATAAGACAAAAACATGTAATAAATAAATAAACCAAAAAATATATGTATATAATAAGACCCAAAAATGTAATGAATAGATAGGTTAAAAAAATGTGATAAAAAAGGCAAAATATGTTTTAAATAAATGAGATTAAAAAAATGTAATAAATGAACAAGAAAAAAACAAAAATCAATAAAATGTCAATAAAGTTATTTGACCAATACGCTCCGTGTTAAAATAATGAAACTGAATTTTAATATCAGTCCACCCTAATGTAATATCGTGACGTGCGGATTTTTACAGTTGTTTTAAGTTGGCCAGGCGCCTTACGAACTGTGAATGTGAACCTCGCATTAACTCACTTAAATTTAATTTATTGCTATTTTTTATGCCGTAACCAGTTTAATAATATATTAACCCCATACATGCCCTGCAATGTCACGTGATTGCCAAAATTAAGCAAGAAGTGGTACATTGTTGTTAGTTGAGCCATTTGGAGTTTTGCTCTTGCGAACAACCCAAGTGTATCGAGTTACCTGGATGTTGAACAAAACGCTTCAGCCCTTGTTAAATTGAACAAAAATCATCCAAATTCCTAGATTATATAAATTGTGTTTTCAACGTGGAATCCCCGAAAAGTGAGTAGATATATTACGTCTGCTTAGAGGTAAAACTCATTATTTGCTTAAATCATGTTTCTGAGATAATGAGGTTCAAAATACTTTTTACATTTTCTCAAATATTTGACTTATTTTTCAATGAATAAAATTTTTATTTTAGCAAGTGAGGTAAATATTTGTCTTTAGATCTTTGCCAATTTTTACCTTATTTTAGTTGATTGACTCCATAATAAATGTAAACAACGAATGTCTCGAACAAGAAGAAGAATTTGTGTATCTGGGAAGCATGTTTTCAAGAGATGGAAGAGTAGAAAAAGATGTTGAAAGAAGAGTGGATGCGGGCAATAAAATGAACGGAGCACTAGGTACAGTAATTTTGAAAGTTTGGAATCAATGAAATATTATCAGCAAAAAAAGAATTAAAAATTTTTGGGCCTATAAAATATGCATGTCTCTGTGCGAGCCTCGTTTTACAATGTGGTATTTCTAACACACAATTCCTTCTTTGACTTGATCTATTTGAATTACTTGTAAATAAATTTTGGCTCTTAAATCTATATTTGAAACATTGAAAACAATGTATTTGTCTTAGATCTAAAAGTTTGGTTTCTGAATACATAATGAATTTTGTACACTCAACTCATTTTTGCTCAATATTGCAAATAATGAGTTTTACCTGTAAGCAGACGATATAATATTTTTTTTACCATTAAAAGGCTGTGATAAAAAAATTCTTTATACTCGATGATGAAACACCGTGTCACCTCCAGCAAAAAACAGAATATTCTAAAGTTTAGACATTTAAATAGAAAAATAATATAGAGACTCACTCCCTAGAGGGTGATATCCAGTCTTTTGTCTACAAACATTAAGACAACCGCAAAATATTGTAATGAAGATTATAATATTGATGTTTTTTTATGATATTTCTTAATAAAACTCCATAATTAATGATTTCGATAAATCAACAATATTTTGAGTTAACCCAAATTTTTGTTGACAAGGGCTGGATTCAACTACCTGGGGAGCTGTTAATATGAACATATTACAACAGAGATTAAGAATATTTTAGAGAAGGTAATTTAGAAGTCTAGGCATCTACAGGGCTTATGACCTGTCATTGGCTGGTTTAAGTGGCCATATTACACACTGTGTAACATTCATCATTCTGCCTATATTTGAAAATCTATAATCCTTCAACTATTTCATCATGTTTTTCATTCTTTATTTCAATTCTTAATTTTTAATTACTCTTACAAATTTTCTTCATTTTTAATATTATTTCCATTTGTAAATACTTACTACAAACTTTAAAATATCTTTTTTTCACTTAAATTTTAATTTTTAAACAACTTTCATTTATGTTTTTCTTTTTCCTTCTCTTTTTTATACTTTCATAATTAACCTTACATATAATTGCTTTATAATATGGAAACTTCACTGGTCCATTAGAATTAAGACTAATTGTGTAAAATATTAAACCTTGTAACTGGACTGTATGTTTCCTGAATAAAAGAAAATAAAAAAATAAATAAAAAATCTGTTGATGTTTGTGAAGTTAAAGATGAGTTAAAGATGATAATGCATTTGTTAATGGAATGAAGTAATTTATTTGGAATATTTATGTTTTCTGTCCCCTGTTAAAATGCTTATTTGATCTTCTTATTTCCAAAGTACGTTAGAAATAGTATAAAAGCTGTAAACAAGTTACCAGTCATGAAGATACCTACAAACAATAAAATAATAAAACTGAACCACGAAGTTCTATTGAAAACTTTGTTTATAATTTTATCAAAATCATCACAAATATTATGCAGGTAAACGTTTATCGAATTCGCGATCGCAATGGAACATCCGTGAACACCTAATATTAAATGTCAAAATATTTACATTTCGCGACGTATAATCCTGCCGTGCAATCACATAGTTGAATTTGACCGGTGTAAATATGGAAAATATTCCAAAACTATTTTTTTTAATTAATTTATTACTAATCACGATATTCATTGCATTTAACCGGCGGTTGACAAGCCAAGTGTCAAAAAAAAGCAGTCGCCATAGTAATTTTAATTCAATTTTCACTTTTTTGTATTAGATACTCCTTACTATTTCGCAAATGCCATATATTGTCATTTTACAACAGAGATGAAGAACATTTAAGAGAAGGTAATATAGAAGTCTAGGCATCTACAGGGCTTATGACCTGTCAATGGCTGGTTTAAGTGGCCACTTTACACACTGTGTAAGATTCACCATTCTGCCTATATTTGAACATCTACATTCCTTCAATTCTTTCATCTGTTGATGTTTGTGAAGTTAAAGAGCTGAAACCTTTATTTATGCGGGTGAGATTCATCTAATTGAATTATTTCACCTACATACTAGGCAGCGCCTGAAAATATTATTTTTCAATTTCTATACTTCTTCTCTTAAATGTTCTTCATCTCTTAATATATTAATATAAACAGCTCCCCAGGGAGTTGAATCCAGTCCTTGTCTACAAAAATTTGGACAAACTTTTGAGTTTGTTTATTGCCATATATTGTATTATTTTTTTTGGCGAATTTTAAACGGCGAATTTTCGCCAATGAACTGTATTTATCTACGAGGAAAAAAAAACAAACCGACACGAGCGTTGACTTAGAGATTACACACGCGGTGACTTTTGACTGCGATAACATAAGCATGTGTATTATTGTTTATTGTGACCACTCAAATGCTTAGGATACTTTTAAACGCTTCAATAGTTATTTGTGGTTGAGTCACTGGTCTAAAAAACTAAGACCCACTTTCTCAAAATGCTACTTTGTAAATTAGAAAAGTGCTTCGATCGTTTTAAAACGACAATAGCTTATTATATTTTAAAAATCGAATCAAAATAAAGTAATTAACCTAAAAACAGTTCATTCCTTGAAAACTTACCCTAGAGTTAATTCATACAAAGAAATATATCGAAAACCTTTTAACTCTTTCTCGCCCAGTGTCCTGTTGAAATGACACAATATTTATTTAATTATAAAAAAATACACCGTAAAATAAAACAGTTATTTTATTTATTTCATTATTTTTACAATGTACAGAGGTTCACTATTTTAAGTCACGACTAGCTAGGGATGAAGAAGTTCAGTGATAAGGGAAATTGGATATAAAAAATGTCTTAGTACCCTTGGTGAAAATTAGAGACTTTAACTTCACTTTCAGCGAAGTTTCTTGAAAATGTGTTCAAAAATAATATTAGTTTTAATAAAAATCAAATACTTTGAAACGTCACAAGTTTATGTGATCAAGAACCAATCAATTATAGCGTTGCTGTTTGTTGTGATAGATTTCCGGTTTCCAGTAGCCATTTTTTTCAACATTCAGTGTATTTTGACAGCTTCGGTGCTCTACTTTTAAACGTCAACAAAACTCATTGACGTCAACTAGTGACGTCACGGGCGGAGTAAATTCAAAATGACAAAACTTTAAAAAATCAAAGCAATGATAATACGATAAAAATGGATAGTGGAGCTGGGTAGACGTAAAATGGATTGTCTCATTGGCCCAAACCAATATTGAATCAACTGCTCCACAAATGTATAACTTATGTTAGGTTTTTGTTCTTTCATTGTGCGTTTTGTAACATAAATAATATAGATGTACATACATTAATTAGAAACATAAATACGTAGTGTTTAATACCGTCTGAACATTTTATTAATTATCTCTGTATATTAAGTCTTCTCTGTTTATTCTCACATGTAAACATATTTTTAAAAAGTATATTGTTAAGTGTCCTCGGCACGGGTAATCCCTACTGGGGTCACATTCTTTTTATTATTAATTACTGTTTGTAATGGAAAAAAATTAATAAATAATAAAATAAGAAAAACTCTTGAGACTTACATTTCATCACAATACTAACGGTAGCAACAAAAAATATTGCAAAGAACAAAACATTTTCAATTTCGGAAAAAACTAGAAGATTTGTTGATAAAGGTTCATGCAAAATCACCTACAAGACAATGACTGAACCACACATCAACCGGAGCAATAGCACATTATCCTATCAAACCACGGCAAATTTCAAATAAATTTACGCAAAAGTGCTATTTTATTTATTGAATATTTTTTTTTTTACAAAATACATTTTTGAAATACAAAATAGGTAAATATACAGAACATCTTATATATAACGTTTCTACCTCTCTAATAAAGTAGATACTTGTGTTTAGAGAGGGAGTTCGTTTCACATTTTTTTTATTTTTTTTTATAAACAAAGTAAATTAAAATTAAAATTAAAATAAACAAGGTAAATTAAAAATAAAAAAATAAACATTCTTTGGTATGGAGTCTAGGAAGGGGTGAGTCTTAAATGTTTTTAAATTTTAGTTTTAAAAGTTTGATAATTTTTTATAGATTTTAAGTTTTCCGGAAGTTTATTAAAGTTTTTTTTACCTATGTACGTTTAATGGTTTAACGCTGCTGTTGTTTTACATCTGTGCAAAATTAAATTATTAGAAAATCTAGAGTTACTTCAATTGTTTTTTCTTTAAAAGTTTGTAAGATAGAGGATTTATTAAAAATTTCTTCAATTGTTGGTATATTAAGTTCTTCGAATAGCTATTATCTCTGTTTTACTTCTCTATGGCTGGCTGCTTTCTGCATAACTACGTTCGCATGATATTCCCTTCTTAAAAATATTTTTCCCCGTCTTAAGCAACAAAAAATGAAATATTTTTAATTTAAAAAAATATAATTTCAGGTCAATTGAAAGCACCCACCACACACCCAAATCCATTTTAGACAAAATGTCTTTCTTTGTATTCACTCATACAAGCAAGCATTTTTTTTTCATTACGAATTGATTATACATATTTCTTCCTCTACTAACCAAATTCAGTAAGGAAAAACGCGAACAAATATTTATTTATTTCGACGGCTTACGCCTTTGACAAAGTATAATATTATTATTATAAATCAAAGTAGCATTTTATTTTTATCAAACAAAGAAAACATAGATAAACTAACTGTGTTACAAAATAAAGCCTTTAGAATCATTTTGAAAAAAAAAACAGATACACGAGGGTAAAGTCGATGGTAAATGAAATGAAATTATTAACATATAAACAAAGAATATTTTACAATACAATGATATTTGTTCATAAAATTATAAACTCTAATAAAAAAACAGAATTTTGGAAAAAAATTGATCGGAACCAGCATGAACACGATCACAATACTAGAGAAAAGAACAAAATTAGACTTCCATTTAGGAAAAAGGCAAAGTCACAAAATTCCATTTTATTTAAAGCAATTAAAAAGTACTACGACAAGGAAAAAAATATTTATGAAGAAACAAACCTTAATAAAATTTAAAATAATGGTCAAGACATATGTGATAAACAATTTATAAATTAAATATATTTGCAATGTTATTATTGGAACACACATAACAATATGTATGATATGTGTGCCCTACTTTAAGATTTAAATAAAAAAATAAATAAAATAAAAATTTCTCTTTTGAAATTTGTGTTACAACTAAAATCGCTTTAATGAAATTTTATCGACTTCTCTTGGTTTAAAATCTTCTCCCTATATTGCCTTTTCAAATTTTGAAGATTACTTGCTATACTTGTTATTCTTTCTTTTTTCTCTGCTGCATTGGCATGTTTTTATACTTTTAAACTACGTATAATTACTTATATTATACTACTTATAATTACTCAATAATGAAAGATTTTTCAATATTTATTTTAAGAACATTAAGTTACTGTAAATTGGACGGGATAAGTACAAAAATGCTTGAAGAGAGGATAAGGAAGGGAGGGGAGATGTACATATTTATTATTATAATGTCTACTAAGTTACATAAAACATTTTTGGTGTAAATTTTAAATCTGACAGAGTGATGTTTGTGTAATCTATATTTTTAAATTTTGTATTGTACATTGATAAAGTCCTACGAAAAAAAAGCATTTTTAACATACGATGTTTTACTTATTGGTACATGAAACATATTATATCGTAGCATAAACAGTAAAACAAGTATAACCTATACATTATTATAATAGTAATATAATTTACATTTACATATTTCAATGTCCCTTTCACTGTCGCCAACACCAAATTCAAACCGCTTTATGTCTGCAGTGATAGAAAACTCCAACTAAATGTAAAGAAATGAGATTTCACAGGACTAAGTTTCCAATAATGTTTAATTATTCTATTAGCAATTCTGAACTTGTATCCGTTTCCGAAATACGTGATTTGGTGTTATTTTCGATACCAAATTATCATTTATTGGTCACATTAATAGCATTAGTAATAGATCTCTAAGAATGTTGGGTTTCATTATCAGAACCACTAAATATTTCAAAGATATTGGTGCACTTAAAATAATGTACACGTCACTTGTAAGAAGCATTTTGGAGTACAACTCTACAATCTGGGCTCCTCATTATTCTAGGCACCAATATTGCATTGAAAAGGTCCAAAATAAGTTTTTACGATTTATAAATTTTAAATTAGGTGTTGGTATTGAATTTTTAAATTATGATTTGTTACTGTTTATTTTGAAATTATTAAGACTAAGTGACAGGAGAGTTATAACTGATTTATTAAATTTATATAAAATAATCCATTCCATGTTTGACACCCCTGCACTTTTATCACTGATTAGTTTTAATGTACCGAAAAGGACAACTCGGCAAACCTACCAATACTGTGGCAACAATACTTCGACATCATATGGTAAAAATGCAGTCATCAATAGACTTCACTCTCTAGGCAATAAGTACCAGGACATTGGTGACTCATTTCACATGAAATTTATTACATATAGAACGGCTCTTCTTCTTTATTTTATTAGTAATAGTTCTAGGTAACTATTTGTTACTTTTGTTAAAAATTTGTTTTAAACTTCTTTTTTAGTGTTTTTTTTTCTTTTTTCGTTTCTTTTCTTAATTAATTTATAAGTAAAAAATATTTCTCTTTATCATTTTTTTAAAAGTATTTCTAATACAAAATTATCTTTTTTTATCGATAATTCTATAACTGGTAATATTTTATTATTTTATATAGTTTATATTTCTTAACCTTTCTAAATTAATAATATTGTTTTAAATGCTCTGTATTACTTAAATAAGGCTTACATGTATGTATATTTAATTGTATTTGTAACTAATATGTAAAAGGCACTAAGTGCCGTTTATTTCAATAAAAAAAAAATATATAAAAAAACGTTGGTAAAAATTTCAGCCCAGAAAGGGTTTTCCTTACAAATAAGGCGCGAAAAGCATTTCCCAAACAATCGAATATTGCTGGCAAACGGCGAGAAAAATAAGCTCGCCACACTGAAATACCATTTTCAGTGCGGCGGCATCGGGCCTCTTTGCAACACGTTCGAAACAACGAGACGCGCGCGCAAGTGGGAAAATGGTGTTGTCATGTTTGTGAAAAAAAGTGACAGTTCTTGATTACATTTTTTTTTCGTAAATTAAATGCCAAAAAATCGGCAAATATCATACTAAATAATACAATATGTACGCATCAACAAATTACAACAGACATGAATAACATTTTAGAGAAGGTAATATAGATGTCTAGGCATCTACAGGGCATATGACATTTAACAACTGTGTAACATTCACCATTCCGCCCATATTTGAACATCTAAATTCCTTTGATTCTTTCATCCGTTGATGTTTGTGAAGTTAAAGGGCTGAGACCTTTATTTATGCAAGTAAGATTCGTCTAATTGAATATTTCAGTTACATACTAGACAACGCCGGAATTTTTTTTTTTTTTAATTTCTATACTTCTTCATGGACCAGGTGGATTTTTCAGCAATGACAGGTCATAAGCCCTGTAGATGCCCTAGACTTCCATATTACCTTCTCTAAAATGTTCTTCATCTCTGTTGTAATTTGTTAACGTTAACAGCTCCCCAGGGAGTTGAAGTCCTTGTCTACAAAAATTTGGACAAACTCAAAATATTAAGTAAAATTAGGAGTATAACAGTTACAACAACAACAACAACAACAACAACAAAAAACCATCACGCCGTTTCCCCGTAAGGGTAGGCAGAGAAGATAAAACGCCACATAACTCTATCTTTGCATACAGATATCGCTCCCTCTACATTCATTTTCTCATGCACGCGCGCCGATTATTCCGTCTTTTGACATGTCCATCTTCAAGTATTTGTTAGATTTGGTCATGAAATATGGATGTTCAAACATAGGCAAAATGGTGAATGTTACACAGTGTGTAAAGTGGCCACTTAAACCAGCCAATGACAGGTCATAAGCCCTGTAAATGCCTTGACTTCCATATTCCCCTATTTAAGGTATTCTCCATCCCTGTTGTAATTTGTTAATCTTAATGATCCCCGAGGGGGTGAAATCCAGTCTTTTGTCTATGAACATTTGGACAAACTCAAATATTGACATGAACTTTACGATATTTTTTTTTAAATATTTTCAATGCGTGATATCTGCACACTGTACATGGGATTGCATATTTGTGATGCATATTCTAAGTTGCTTCGCACTTATGTACAGCAAAGGATTTTAAGTGTCTTTGTCATGGTGAACGACGTAGAGCTACGCATAACAAAGCCAAGCGCACGCAATGACTTTTTTATGATGCTGATAAAACTAGGGTTTCCTAGGACAACGGTGCCCGTATTTTAACGGCCGTAGTAAACGGTGATGCGGTAGACAGCCGTGTTAACGGTGACTAGAGAGTGGTTTCTTAGAAAGACGGCGATATCAACACCATTTAACACCGTTTTCATAGGAAACCATTCTCTAGTCACCGTTACGACGGCTGTCCACCGCATCACCGTTCACTACGGCCGTTGAGATACGGGCACCGCTGTCCTAGGAAACCCTAGCTTAACATGGGCGTCGAAAAGTAATTTACTGTCATGGAAGACACCTAGATCCTTTACACATAATGAGCGTTGGAGGTACATAAATAATCTTCCTAATAAACTAAAAACTCTTAAAACGAATCAATCAAATAAATTCAAAGTAAATTTTTAAAAAAATTTTGAACCCGTGTAAAAACTGCATTCTATTTAAATCAATTTAATGTATTATTATTTTCTGTTTTTCTTTTTATATCCTGTGAGTTTGATTTTTTTTCTCTTGTATTGTATTTTCAAAATTATGTAAATTAAATCATCATCATCATTGAAATTTATTTCAACAGAGAGGAAAAACATTTTTGAGAAGGGAATATGGAAGTCTAAGCATTTACAGGGCTTACGACCTGTCTTTGACTGATTTAACAGGCCACTTTACACACTGTGTAACATTCACCATTCTGACCATGTTTGAACATCCACATTTCCTCAACTCTTCCATCTATTGACTTTTGTGAAGTAAAACAACTTAAACCAGCCAATGACAGGTTATAAACCCTTTAAATGCCTAGACTTCCATAATCCCTACTCAAAAATGTTTTCCTTCAACGATGGAGGAAATCCAGCCAGTCTGCAAGCATTTGGACATACTCAAACATTGTTGAATCATCATCATTCCATGTCCGCTCCCTAGTTGGAGCATCCACAAAGAGCCTTTATGCATCTCTATCGGCTGCCAACTCCTTTGCGTCCTCCCAAGTCATGTTCTCGTCCCGAAATTCTGACATAAACTGCCGACGAGCGGTCAGCAGGGGACGTCCAGGACGTCGAGAACCTGATGCCTTGTAAAGTAGGCAAGCGTGGTTCTCAGGAGGCATCCGCTGCACATGGCCTAGCCAACCGTATCGCCTCCGCTTGGTGACATTTGTCACCGAAGTTTGCTGCGTCCGTTCTCTTATTACTTAATTCCGCACAAATTCAAACCACAAGCACACCCGAGATTCTTCTGAGACACCTTTTCTCAAAACTCTGTATTTTGCTGTTTTGGGCCCTAGTGAGGTGCCACGATTCGCATCCGTAGAGGAGAATAGGCGTTATGCAGGCGTTATAAAGGCGGCATTTGGTTTTCACTGAGTAAATTAAAATAAATAAATAACTACATCAGTGTAAGTCACTCCCCAAGCACATGTTGCACGATGGGAAAAAATCTAATTATAACACAAATGTAAGGTAAAAAAAGCAATCTGTTAATTTCTTAAAAAAAAAATTGTGCTCTCGGAAACATTGATTGACACAACAGAGTAGATAAGTAAAGGGTCATTTAATAAGAGTAATTTAAATTATGAACTTTAAATTTTAAATATAAAACAAATTTTATTTTACATAAAACGGATATTTTTATATCATGTCAAATAATATTTGACGTTTTAAAAATAATATCGGTCAAATGTCCACCACAGAGTTGTTTAATCCTAGGTCCAATTTTCATTAGTTCTCACATTAGATGAGCAAAGTAGGGTAAAAAAAATTACTACCCTGTCCACACTAACGAAATGTTCATTTTCTTTCTTCGACAATCTGACAGATGGAAAAATAATTAAATTTTTAAGTAATGTTTTTGCTACTTACACATTCATTTGCTAATTACACAAGAAATGTGATCCCATCCTGTTTCTTTAAGATCCTAGCAGTATTTCTACACTTTAAAAGGACACAACACGGCATAGTTGAATTCAAATCAGGAGTTGCGTACTGAGCGACGTCTACAAAGAAACTAATGTGTCAAAACATAAACCTACTCATAGTATGAGTAGTTTAGTCGCCTTCTGTTTGATGTGCGTACGCGGTTTCTGGACAATTCTTAATTCTATGGCGACATCTCTATTTTGTTGATTTCAGTTTGACATTACCAGACGGGCAGTTGTTTTTTTTTGCGCGTAGAATTCTGGGAGACATTTGCGAGAGAGTGTCAGAAAAACTATACTCAAATACCCATTCATCGCACAATTTTTCCGACGCACGTATCATCCCCATGGCTTTCCTCCGAAGTGTTCCGAAGTGCCCCGAGCCCGCACGAAGACGGCGCGGCGGCGAATACAATTCGTGTCGTATTGTTGATAGGGAAAATATTATTACACACGCCACCACCGTCCTTTGTGAAATTATAGAGGGCTATTTAATTATGCCAGTCATAGTACAACAAACGAAACGAAATGGCAGAAAAATAACCTTAAAAACAGTGAACAAAGAGTGACTTTGAGAAATTTAAAACATGAAATAATTACCTATTATAAAAAGTATTATAACCTCTAGCGCACCCGCGTATTTTTCAAAAGTTTAATTATAAACCCTTACGGTATAATTACATTAAAAAAATATATATATCAACAACATTTGGAGTTAGTCCAAACTTTTGTAATGATTTTGATAAAATTGTAAGTAAAGTAATAAACGCTTTCGCCCAAGTATCTGGGCTTGGAGGGGAAGATTTAGCAAAATGTAAACTCTCGCCTTCCAAGGCTCTTTTTAGATCTGTGCCTCGATTATGAACGCTATCTTCATTTGTATATATCGAGACGGTATACTTAACTTCTGTACTATCTGTATCTTACCTCGGTATGTTCTACCTACTAGTCATATCGACATCATATGATCGAAACAAGGCAATGCATGGTCGCAAAAAAATAGTCCGTGTTTCTGACGTCATTAACATTTAAAACAGATCTCATAGGCTTTTGTAATAAAAAGTTCTCACTTCAAAGTGATTTATAAACTTCAATAAATCTCAACATAAGCAAAAAATGCTCGCTTGAACATTATTTTTAAAAGACTTTTGACACTTACCCAGACGGTATGCTTTACGATCGTCTGTATTAATCTACCGAGCAACTACAAAGCCGGTCCCTTTAACGTCTCCATATATAAACGCGGAAAGATGGTAAAACATATGAAAAAAATATAGTGACCAAATTATTTTTTTAGAGTGGTAACTTTCTAACGCCTAGATACTCTTATTTGTTAATAGGACAGAATCTAGCTAGTTTAGTCACTGCATCTAGCCACTCGTTTCCGAAACTGAGTTAGGTCAGAATTGAATTCGACTACAAAATTTACTTTTTTCTCTAATATTTTTTTTAAAAAGTGCCAAACTCAAATCGATTAAAAAATTTAATAAAGATAAACGTATCGAGGGATTCTAGACCCGTCGGTATAAACCGATGTACTTACATCAAAACTTGATGGTGTGGGGATCGGTACTATATCTTTGTAGTCGGTCGGGAGACTTTTATCTTCAACTATGACGTCATACTGAAGCTTTGTCATTTAAGAGAGTAGATATGTGTACCATGACGTACGCTTTCCCTTGTTTCATATCGATGTACCAACCCAAAACTTTAAGGTAAACTTGAAGGTAGGGGGTCGGTAGTATATCTTTGTAATCGCTAGAGGGAATTTATCTTCAACTATACCGTCAATGTGAAGGTATGACGTCTCAATTTGGAACTAACACTGTATTCCTTCACTGTCATACTGGAAAATTAGAAAAAGGTGATTGTGCTGACGACGTGTATTTGATTGATCACAAATTGACAATACTGCAGTGAGGGGTACAATGAAAGCTTTCAAAGTTTCATTGTTTTGTTATTTCTGCGGTTTGATTGTAAAGAAATATAAAGTTTTCCGCTTAGTTAGTTTTTAAAAATTGATATTGATAAGCGAAACTGAAGAAAGACACAAGTCTTTATGAACAGTTTAGCGTAAGGGGTAGGTGCTTTCATTGTAATATCTTTCTCAGTCTTTACATCCCTAGAAAAAATACTTTCCAGGCCAACAAATTATTCTACGTGATTCAGAGGATCGCCGTTCAAACTGATTTCACATTCAGTTATAATTTCAACAACAACAACAAACCACAAAGTGGAGTAACTATCGCTTCTTTAAATAATTTAGGAACCTGTCCCGTGCTGATGGATTAATTGAAAATATTAGTTAAATATGAAGAGAGAAGGTTAATACATTTTTTCAATAACCAGGTGGGGATGGGGTCTAGGGAGCACTGTTTATTTGGAGAGCTTAAAATTATGTTAGTAACCTCTGTGACATTTGTTTTAGAAAATTGTTCAAGTATTCCTCCAAAATTCAAACTAAAAGAAGGAGGAGTGCTGGTACAAGTAGAGGCTCGAATACTCTCAATTTTATCCCTGAAATAGCTCGCAAAATCTTCTGGATCATGGTCAACTCCGTTATTTTGTTGCTTTGTATCACCTAGAAGCGATTTTACAGAATTCCATAGTTGGCGTGGGTTTTTCTTCTCCGAGTCGATCAAATTTGTCCAGTACTTTGCCTTTTTTTTGTTACCAATAGTTGCGGGTCATCTTTGCTACTTTTTATTATGTAATTATCACATATAATTAATATAAACAAAACAAAACACACAAAGCTCCATATTCTTTGATCCCGGGCCGGTGAGTATTGTGGTCGGTAGAGGCATATTCGATGTATACATCTGAATTTCGCCCTTGGAAAGCGTGGTCGAATTCTTAGACTTGTCCTCTCTGTTTACTACGCTGACCACACCATTTTAAAGCCATGGGACTCTTTAACTCTTAAAAGGCCGTGCTAGAAAAATCCTTTACACGCGGTGATGTGAAACCGCGTTACCTCAAGCAAAAAACAGAATATTCTGAAGATCAGACATTGAATAAAAAACATGGAACATCATCATCATCATTCCCTTTCCGCATCTAATGGTGCATAGGACACTGCATTGGTACACCAATCGCAGCGTATCTTAATCATTTTTGTTACATGAAGGTAAGACGATCAGTTTTACGCTTCGGGTACGTGTCTAGGGACTATGAAATATTCTGGTGTGAAAACACCCTTTTTATCAAATATTTCACATCAACCATGTCGGGAATCAAACCAGAAACCTCTCGCGCGAGACATAAAGACATTTTCCACAATTTACAAAAATTCAAATATGATGTACGCCTGTTTTAGTAAAATAAATTGAAAATCATAAATACTCCGGCCATTAGACTTGCATGCACTCCCGCTTACTGCCAATAATAGACTGATTGTACGAATTTCTTATTTTGTTTTCGCCTCTTTCACACAAACACAGCGTCTGAAATGTTTAAGCATCAGTTTTCATTGAAATAATGAAATACTGTATTGTAAAACTTAATAAAGTCACTGAAATTAAATATTTAGATGTAATGTTGGATTCAAAACTTACATTTCACCAAAACACCAAGATGGTAATAAATAAGATTGCAAAAAAAATATCAATTTTGAGAAGGATCAGAAGATTTATTAATAAGGACTCTTGCAAAACTATTTACAAAGCAATTATTGAACCACACGTTAACTACTGTAGTAGCATTTTATTTTTATCAAACAAAGAAAACATAGATAAACTAACTGTATTACAAAATAAAGCCATTAGAATCATTTTGAAAAAAAACAGATACACGAGGGTAAAGTCGATGGTAAATGAAATGAAATTATTAACATATAAACAAAGAATATTTTACAATACAATGATATTTGTTCATAAAGTTATAAACTCTAATAAAAAAACAGAATTTTGGAAAAAAATTGATCGGAACCAGCATGAACACGATCACAATACTAGAGAAAATAACAAAATTAGACTTCCATTTAGGAAAAAGGCAAAGTCACAAAATTCCATTTTATTTAAAGCAATTAAAAAGTATTACGAAATGGAAAAAAATATTTATGAAGAAAAAAACATATCAGAATTTAAAATAATGGTCAAGACATATGTGATAAACAATTTATAAATTAAATATATTTGCAATGTTATTATTAGAACACACATAACAATATGTATGATATGTGTGCCCTACTTTAAGATTTAAATAAGAAAAAAACTTAAAAAAAAACACTTTTTAAAATAAAAATTTCATATCAACCATGTCGGGAATCGGAAACCGAAACCTCTTGCATGGTAGGCAAACGCGCTGGCCATTGCACCACGAGCCCGACTTCTTACTTATAGTCCTTAAAATATAGCATGATTAGAATGACAGTTGTCAGAAAAACTGACGATATAACTTCGTAGTAACCTCTAAGGAGTGATTTATATTGACACACAAAAAATCATTCGTATTTGGTATGTTTTTTTTTTTAAAAATACAATGCTTGACATACAAATCAACATAAATATACTAAAATCAGCTTTAAAACAAAACAAAACTAATTTAAACCTAATTATTAACGACGTTCTTACAAGGTTACATCATTTTGCAAAAACGTTAAAGATGGACAAATTGATCTATGTAATTTGATCGAATAAAAAAAAATTCGTTTAATGATGTTCGCGAAAAAAAGTACAAACATGTTATTTTTTGGTGAATAATTGTATTCAACACACTATAATAGGCTTGTTTCTGCGTTTTAATATCAAATATCGGAAACAGGGTTTCATGTTTGCATGAAAAAACTGATAAAATCCATTTGATCGGTACATGATCAGTGATCAGTAATTTCCCATCACTATTGACATGAGTTTGACGGCTGTCATTTGAATCAAGCTAAATTTTAAGGACTATAGTACTTTATAAACCACGCAACACCGCTTGTTTGCAAATCTACACGAATAGCACGAAACGCCGCGTCGCGCGCGTCAAGACCAAACTGGTTTGATTTCCCCGCAAATCGCGCGAGGCTCCCGCGCGCGGACACCTGGCGCACGCCGCGCCGCAAACGCAAACGCTCGCTAATGTGGCTATGCACTTAAGCAGGATAATAAATCTTTGTTCAGTTACTTTTTACGTTTGTTACGGGAGGAATGGATCCATGCTGGTCGAGGTGCGGAACTCATTTTTTTTTCTGCGTGTATAAATATAAATAATAAAGGTGTACATAAATTGAATATAAACTTAAATACTTAGTGTTTAAAACTATTTAAATATTTAGTTGATTACCTCCGTATATTAAGTCTTCTTTGTTTATTCTCACATGTAAAAATGTTTATAAAAAAGTATATTGTTGAGTGTCCTCGGCACGAGTACCCAGTGAGGTCACATAATTTTTATCATTAATCTTAGTTTATAATGGGGAAAAAAAAGATTTTATTTAAAAAGTGAATCG
Organism: Micrasema longulum; assembly: GCF_059751315.1. Taxonomy (NCBI): domain Eukaryota; kingdom Metazoa; phylum Arthropoda; class Insecta; order Trichoptera; family Brachycentridae; genus Micrasema; species Micrasema longulum. The sequence goes on from NW_028278567.1 coordinate 417,665, forward strand.
CATAAGAGTTTAATATATAATAATACAACTACCACATAATAAAAAAAATATGAAATTGAAATAAATCCGACCTTCTAGTCCTATTTAAAATTCTCTACTCACTCTTTGATGCGCCTGAACTACTGAGCTCGATAAAATTAAATATCCCAATTAGAAACCTCAGACAAAACTTACTCTTTCATACCGATAATCATAGAACTAACTATGGTTTTCATTTCCCTATGTCCAGAATTCTCAGGTCTGCCAACAAACACACCAGTCTTGATTTCTTTAATAACAAGTTGTCTTCTTTCAAATGATCACTGAATCAATTCAAATTATAAACACCTCTCTCTCGCTTCCACCCCAACCAAGTCTACTATATACCATTGTGTCTTTTTACTTTCCTTTATAATAATTTTCTATGGATAAATATGTCCTTAAAAATGCCCATAGAGCGTATATATAAATAAAATAGAGTTTAATATATTATAACACAACTAGTTTCATTTTAAATAAATTCTTTTTTTTTTTCACAAAGTACATGCTGAAACAATAAATAATAAAAAATCGCTTTTCTTGTAAAATTATTGTAATGAAAAAAAAGCAATCGCTTGCTTATAGAGTGAATCCGAAGAAAGACATTTAGTCTTTAAAACGGTTTCAGGTACGTGGTGGATGCCCATGTCAGTGACATCTCGATGCTTTTTTTTTCTTTTATTTTATTTTAAGTTTTTTGTTTTTTTTACTATAAACATAAATAATAAAACAGAGTATTAAAAAAATAAAGCGTAATTACATAACAATGAAATACATATTAAAAGTAAAAATAGTAAACAAAAAATCCCACAAAGGCATGGCCTGTTCGTGGGTATACAAGAAAATGTTAATGAATTTTTGCTCCTATAATAAATAATGGACGGTTATAATATTTTTGTAAAACATAAGAAAGAAAAAATAAGATATTCTGTAAAAGATAATATGGTATTTTTTTATAGTGATTAAAAAAGGAAATAAAAAATATTTAAAAAAACACAAAAATATTCCTTACTATTAAAAGGCAACAAAATAAATCATAGAAAAAAAGAGTTCGGATCTTTAGTTTGAATCCAGGATAGTGCGTGTTTTTTAAAAGAAGGAAAATTTTGAAAGTTCGTAATCAATGAAATATTATCAGTAAAAAAGAATTTAAAATTTCTGGGCCTATAAAACATGCATGTCTCTGTGCGAGCCTCGATTTACAATGTGGTATTTCTAAGACACGATTCCTTCTTTGACTTGATCTATTTGAATTACTTGTAAATAAATTTTGGTTCTTAAATATATATTTTAAACATTGAAAACAATATATTTGTCTTTCGGTGTTCAGTTTCCTTATCAAATAAAATAAATAAAAAATGTTAGTTTCTTCCTCGCGGTCCGAAGCATGGTCGCCCTGGGGGCGCGGGCGTCGCGTGCTCGGCGTCCGGCCGGTATAATGTAACGACCATTTATGCTCCCGAAGTACCACAATTCTCATTACGATACATACTACATACTCAACCTTACTACTTTTTCTATAAGAAACGTATTAGTGATTCACGCTGCTATCGGCACAAGTCACGAGTTCGTTGTCTCGGAAAACGTCACTTCGGTCATTGGTGACGTCACTAGTACCGAGAAAAAGGAAATGCGAAAAGGGAAACGTTAAAATTTCGACATCTGTGCACCTATCATATATCGTTTCAACCACACATTCGCATGAGAGATCGTAATTTGAAAACATTCAACCTACCTTCATTATAATTACTGATTTGATTATTATTACTGATTTGATTCAGGAAGAGGAAAACTTGTTGAAATCCAGCGCTCCCCAAAGACTAGATTTAAAGATCGTGCTTTTGCCGCCGCCGGCCCCTCTGCCTGGAACCAATTGCCTTCAAACTTACGAATCATCGACAGTCCCAGTCAGTTCAGATCCCAACTAAAATCCCACTTCTGTAAACTATCATACCCTCAATTTTAAATCTGGAAATATAATGTATCACTTAAGTTTAGTTAGAATGTAAGTTTCGATATACAATTGTTAAAGCGCCCTTGAGGTGATTTTTTACAAAAATGGCGCTGTATAATCAGCCAAATATTATTATTATTACATACATTTGGGTCAGCACCAGTACTTCATTGTGAACTGCTAGTTTTGCGTCCTGTGACAAACATTTGTTTGCTTAGGTAGATTTCGGTGCGCAGTTCACCCTGTTCCCGGTTCTCACCCTCCTTCCAATATCTTTTTGTCTTTTAATCTCTTGTAAGCATACTTCCCAGATACACACACGCCGTTTCACACTGATCTCACATTCAGTTATACTTTTATCCCTTTTAAAAACCATTACTTTCTATTTATTAACATTCATTAGCAAATCGCTTTTTTTGCATGTATCGTAAACCTTTGTTACCAAAAATTGCAGGTATTCTTTGCTGCTAGCAAAAAAACGGCATCATCAGCATACAAAAGACAATTAACAGTTGTACCACTTATTTTCGCTCCCATTCTTAAATCTTTCAGTTCTTTCATAGAGTTATCGATGTATACGTTGAACAACTTCGGTGACATTACACATCCCTGTTTGACTCCTTTAGGAATGTCAAACCATGATGTGAATGACCCATTACCCTCACACATGCTGTGCTGTCCCAATTTTTCTCTGTTGATTCTATCAAATGATTTTTACAGATCGACAAATGCGCAGAAAAGCTTTTGGTGTTTAGCTAGTCACATTTTGCAGAGCAAATATTTAATCCATACATCCTCTTCCATTCATAAAGCTTATTTTGTATATCCCACATTCTATCTTTAGTCACTTTTCTCACTCTCTCAATCAGAATTCTACCATACATTTTGCCAACAGTGGTTAAAAGGCTGATGGCTCCGTAATTTCCACATTCCACCCTAGAGTCTTTTCACAACAGCTTGCCCACCATATACCGCACACCGCATCTGAGGGAATATGTCTCCTTGGCGGTGCCCACATGCACGGAAAATTTGCTCGTTACTGAACGAGAAAAGCTGCTCAAAGAAGCTCTATGTAATCTGGTAGCCTCAGGATCTTTGTGCCGAAAGAAAGTAATCCAGAAGTACATAATATGTACATCGGATTGAAAAAAGAGGGAAGTGAATTCTCCACTGATTAGAATTAAATTGATTGGACATAACCACTTCACCGAAACGATTACAAAACTTTTTAAAAGCCTTGAAATCATTTTTGGAAGCCACCAGATCTGTATATCCGACAGGACCTATAACAGAACCACTGATAGTAGCGATAGGCTCCATTCGGTAATCATAGAGAGGCAGAAAGGGACAAGACCACAGAATGTGTTCAGAAGACTGATTATGATATCCGCAGCAGCACGTAGGGGAATCAACAATAGGCATAACAACAACCCTCCTCTAGTCTAGGGGAGTGTATTCCCCCTCAAATTATAGGTTTAAAAGTTTATCCAACCATACAAAAAATATTTCACCACTGGTCTTTATAAACTCTGTGGCAATGTTATCAGAACCTTCTCCTTTCCCATTTTTCATATACTTTTAGCAGCACTTTTAATATCTTCTATACTTATCTCTCTAACATCGTCATCTGCATTTATATTTGTTTGAAAATGCGGCGCACTGGCTATATTTACTGTGTGCATTTCATACACTCCCTTAAACATTCCTTTCATCTCGTTTTAATTCCACTATCATTCGTCACCTTTGATCATCTTTTCCTATTACTGCTGTCATACATCCGCTACCCCTACTGTTTCAGCAATTTAAAACCGCTTTTCAGAATGTCTGGTGTACAAAATAAAATAAATAAATATTATTATTATTTGTAGTAGGCAGACAGCCTTTGCTGATGTGCCTATATCTCGTGTACTGCTTTTTGTCCAAGTTCTTATTCCTTCAAAAAATGCATCCAAACCGTTTTAGAACTGGTTGACCGAAATGGAATGGACAACTAGACTTAGTAATTTATTCCAGTCTGAAACTACCCTGCTGGAAAGAAAGTTTTTCTTGGGATCGAGGTGGAATAGGGGACGATAGAGCTTCCAGTTATTACCCCGTTAATTGGTGTTGGGATTAAATTGACACATTTCATACAAGGGGCAGTCATAGTAATTATTGACTCACGTCGTTCTTCTAAATATGTAAGTCCTAGTACTGTAAGATTAAAAATCTACCGTGATAAGGCATCATTATGAGTAATCTGGAGATTTTTGTAGGACATCTCTAACTTTAAACAAACTAATCAATTAATTTAACTGAATTCTTTAAACTAGAATCTTTAAAATTTATTCATAAATTAGCCACGGATGTAATGAGGAACTTCAGCCCTACGGGGAATTGGATACAAAATGTTTTCTTGCGCGCGGTAACAAATAAAGCATTAAATTGTACAGTAAAATTAAAATATTTTAATAAAAACGCACTACTTTGAATGACGTCACTGGTTCACATGAAGTATCCAATTATATGAGAGCATTGAGGGATATCCGGTTTGGTCACCGTAAACGAACCAATCGGAAGAACTGTCATAGAACCAAACTGTAAAAAATCATAGCGCTGATAATACGATATATAAAGATTAAAAAATTGGCTTAGTTGAATATTCTATTACCAAATAAAAATAATAAAAATGACACTGAACTTCCTCATTGTAGACCAAGAACTAAAACA
>NW_028278568.1:0-93794 GCF_059751315.1 Micrasema longulum
TGGAAGCGTACGTCACGGTACACATATCTATGCATTAAAGTGACATAGCATCAGTATCACGTCATAGCTGAAGATGAAATTCTTCCGACTGATTACTAAGATACGCCACCGATCCCCCGATCATCAAGATTTGATGTAAGTACATCGGTTTGTATCGACAGATCGAGAACCTCTCGGTACGTTTATCTACGCATTAAAAGTGTCAAAATTTTTATTCCACCGAGCAATTTTTCCTTTCATTACCATTTATTAAAATTTTAATGGTTTTGAGGTAGTCACTTTTTTTCTTAAAAGCCTATTAAAAATATGAGAGAGAAATAAGTAAATTTTGAAGTCGAATTGAATTTTGGAATAACTGTCAGTTTCCTAAACGAGTGGCTAGATGAAAAAAATACTGTGGCTAGATTCTGCCCTATTAACATATAAGAGTATCTAAGCGTTAAAAAATTGCCATACCCAACAGAATATAAACACTCGTTCAGCAACACAAATTAACTGTATTGTCCCATTTGTATCAACCGCCTTTGGTAAAAAGCAGTACAATGTAATTGCTCCAAAAATATTTGATGATTTATTGCCAAATATAAAAGACTCAAAATGTAAAACAAATTTTAAAATAAAAATAACGAGCGTAGCGAGAGATTTTTTTGAAAAATATATGTAAATCAAAAAACGTAGTACTTTGTATAATTGGTACACATATTATTTATATTTTCACGTATTTTATTGCATTATATTTGTTTTATTATATATTATACTATTTTATTTATTTTTAAGTAACATGTATTTTTGACACATATATATATATACTTTATATTTGTATAATAACGATTTTTAATTTCTAACATTTGATTAGCTAGGCATTTATAATTAAGTAGTTTTAGTTTTTCTTCTTTATGTTATTTTTTTATAAGTATTGGACTACTTATGCTATGAAGGTAAAAAATCTCCATCTTAGAACAGGCCGTGCCATGTTAGATGGAGGCTTTCATAAACAGAGAACATTCCACTTAAAGTGGCCATTAAAACCAGCCATTGACAGGTCATAAGCCTTGTAGATGCCCAGACTTCTATATTACCATCTCTTAAATGTTCCTTGTATCTGTTGTAATATGTTAAGAGAACACTCCGTTTTCATTTTACATTAATTGGTTTTATAAAGTTTTATAAACTGAAAACCATAAAGAAAAGAAAACTTGAGTACTTTGAGCATGTGATGAGAGTGCGAAAAATATACAATTTTACAAGTCATTCGACAGGGAAGGATTGAAGAGAGACGCAGTGCAGGTAGAAGGCGCATCTCTTGGCTTAAGAACTTGCGCGACTGGTTCCATTGCAGCACTCAGTCCTTGTTTAGGGCAGCTGCCAATAAAGTAAGAATCGCAATGATGATTTCCAACCTCCATCGGGGAGAGGAACCATAAGAAGAAGAAGATTTTATAAAGATTCCCTGTTATTAAGTATGTTTATTATTGTTTTGCAATAAATTTATAAATAAATCAATGAATACATAAATAATAAAAATAATCTATTTTGTTTTTTTTTTCATATTGGTTTTGCAACTGAAATGATCTGAATATAACGTTTATTTTATTAGCTGTTTGGAAGAAATTGCATTTGGCAATATGCCAACAAAAGTACATTTTTTATTATGTTATAAATATAATTAAAAAGAAAAGAAAAAACTGGGTTATATCACACGTATAATCCCTTGTCAACTGTATGAATCTCTTATCAACTATCCCTAGAGACTCGCTTATCGCACGTTACTATAATATGATCCGTGTCCGGTTTTTTGTATGGCAATTATTCTCTACTGACGCCACTAACGACATATTGCCTGCAGTCAATTGTTACGAGGTGTTCTGCTAGCAGGTCATAACGAAATCCCGTTATTTTTAAGTATCTTTAAAGTTTACTAGACGCGGGTTTAAGGTGAAATTTACGACGCGCGACGGACACAAAAATTTCACTACTTCCTTAGTCACGCCTTTCGCAATTTGGTTTTAAGTGATAAATTAATATTTCATGTTATTTTTTAGCTGTTATAATCAGTTTTATTAACTCTGTTATAATATTGCGTATATGGGATTGCAAAAAATATTAACTCTAAATCAAAAGAATATTAAGCTTTCCTGAAACCGAAAGGTAAGTGAACGTGTATTTTAACCATATTTTAACATAACTGACAGGAGAAAGAAATTTAATGTAGTTATGCAGAAAGCAGCCCGCCATAGAAAAGTGAAACTGAAAAAATGGCAGTTTTGTGAGTAATTGAATCTACAAAACAGTTGAAATGTTTTTAACGTTCACAAATGATGAATAATGCATGCATTTGTCTTTTTCATCGTACTTTTTTTACAATTATGCATGTATATGACAATATTTGATGATTTATAAAGGCTAGCTACTCAAACAACCTAAGATGCGCATTTTACAGAAAACAGCTAGTCCTAGTAAAACTCTGATGTGTGTTATGTCAATATGTATTGATTACATTATTTTCTGTTTATATTCTAGAGGTCTATATAAATTGGTTATGTTTTTTATAGTTTATGTTGCTTGTTTTGTTAATAACAATTAGGTTAATTAGAAAATTTACGTTTTTATTTTATTATTATGTTCACTTTGTTAAATAACTAATTTAAGGCATGTTTTACTAATTGTAAAACATTTACCTCGGCACGAAATACCTCAGTAAGGGAACATTATTTTATATAAAAAAATAATACAAATATTGTAAAAGTATAAATAAATAAAATGATATAAGAGTACTTAATTGTAAAGAATCACTTAATTACAATACTAAAAATACGCAGAGAGTTTTATTTTACTTTTATTAATATTTTTTAACAGTGATCAGGTTTTGTCACGACCAACATCGTCCGACTGATGGGAGACTTCACAATTTTTTATGTAATTTATAAAACTATTTTTTTTTATTTTTTTTATTTTTATTTTCTTTTATTCAGGAAACATACAGTACAGTTACAAAGTTAATATTTTACACAATTGGACTTAATTCTAATGGACCAGTGAAGTTTCCATATTAAAAAGCAATTAAATCTAATGTTAATTATGAAAGTATAAAAAAGAGAAGGAAAAAGAAAACATAAATGAAAGTTGTTTAAAAATTTAAATTTAAGTGAAAAAAAAATATATTTTAAGGTTTGTAGTTTGTAGTGAGTATTTACAAATGGAAATAATATTAAAAATGAAGAAAACTTGTAAGAGTAATTAAGAATTAAGAATGGAAATAAAGAATGAAAAACATACTCAGATGTAAAAATAAAATAAAATAGTAATAACATTTTTTTTTAAAAAAGGAAAAACATAAACACATATTTATTTAAATATTTATTTAAATTTTATTTATTTTATTTAAATATTTATTTAACACATATTTATTTAAAACTATATTCGTATTTTCATTTTTATAATTCAAATTCAGTTCCACCAAGAAATATGAGTAGAAAAACTAAATCACTCAATTCATTTTAATAATTACTTTAAAAATAATTGAATTTTATGGTATCTCTAAATAAATCTGTTTTTGTTATGTCAGCATATGTTAATTTGGTTTTTCTTTTATTTTTCTTTTCTTTTCTTTTCATTTCATACCATATTTGTATGCTTTAAATTTTTTAATAATTACAAAAGGAATGGCCCACGCTCAGACGCTGAAGTCTTTGTGAGCATTTTTTCCAATTTATGTTATATCTTTATTTTAAGATGTATTTTTCTGTAATTATATTCGTAATTAAATAGACTCGTACTTATTAAAATTTGATTATTTTTGTGATTTGAGGGTTTTGAAAACTAAGTTGATTTATTCAAAAGGTAAAATGAAAATTTTAAGGATAACAATAAGTATTTGAATAGAAATATTTTTTTTAGGTTCTTAAATTAATACGAGTACATAGTACATGGATTCAGTTGTTTAATGAATTCTTTTGAATAGCGTAATAAAATATAATCAATAATAATGTTAATTTGCATGGATAGACTTCTCAAAGTGATTATCCTTTTTAGTTCAAAAAATTTGTCTTCTTTTATTTGGCTAAAAGTTCTCGTAGATTGAATTCGAACAATTTGAGTTTGTATGAGGTTTGATTAAATATTCAATCAAGCTTTTTTCTGCAAAATTTATATTTTAGGTTGTGCAGTCAACCAGACTTTAAAAAATCACCAAAACTCCTTAAAAACATTTTTTAAAAAAAATGTTTTTTTTTTTTCCAATCATATATTATTTACATAGAAATATAATTACAAAAAAAACACAAAGAGGGATTTTGAATCAGGTTGTAGTCCTGTGGTTAGTGTCTCAGACTCATGGATCAAAGGTCCGTGGTTCGAACCTCACTTCACTCCACTTGATTCCCATTTTCCAATAGTGAGTTATTTGCAAGTCGTTGAAAATAGCCCTCAAAATGAAATATTTGGGTAAATCTTTAGAACGCAAATATTAAAAAAATATAAAAACTTCAAATAAATTATGTTACAAGCATAGTTCATAGAGCGCTGCATTGTAACACCAATTGCAGTGTATCTTGATGTTTTTTTTTTGTTACATGAAGGTAAGATGATCAGTCTTAAAAATCAGTCACCGGTCTAGGGATTATTTTGCATATTTTTTTGAGCCAATCAACAGGTTTGTAAGAGTCCTTTTTACATTGGCATTAAATATATCGAATACACCAACTAAATTTTTAATTCGTTAACTGAAAATAAACAAACTTAGAATCTATTTTAATGTACAATAGGTATAGTCATGGTATGATTTAGGCAGACATGGAAAGTGTGACATCTTAAGTCAGGAGTAATAATACCGCTTTCTTCTTAAATGCATACCTTTGCTGTAGGAATACATTGACAGTTCTGTTAAGTGACATTTTGTTAACTGTTCTGAAGATCCTTTGCAAAGGGGAAAAGAATCCGTCGTTGGTTCTAAAATCTCTCACAGCAAAGACAGCTAATGACATATTCTAGCGTAAAAACAAGTTTTTAAATATATATTTTATATCAACCATGTCGAGAATCAAACTCGAGACCTTTTGCATGGTAGGTTGACCACGAGGCGTAGTGATCATTAAAACAAAAAACCTTTTTTTTCATCGTATTTATTGTTTTCAAATTATGAAAGTGGAAAAAAAAAAAAAATTAAAAACCTTTCCTTTTTGTATTACAACAGTTGTTGTGGATGGGTACTGCGAAGTTGCTTTGAGAATAAGAACGTCGAAGTTATCCATAAGCTGATAGGCATTGAAATTTTAGAAAGGTATAAAAAAGCGTTAGGACTATAAGGTAAAGTCATGACCAGAGTCTACTACGAATATCCAAAGTTGAGGATCTGGGCGTTAGATTTTTTGTCAGCACCCTGAAATTTCATGATTATATGTGATAAATCAGTGATAAAATGTTAGGATTTGTTCTGCTTACTGCTAGGGTTTTCGAAAAAACTCGCGTAATGAGAACTCTTGTTATGTAGTAGATTTACATAACTTTCATACAGATCTAACCTACCTATATATAGATTTAATATGTAAAATTAAGAAATCGTTAGAGTCGAGGGAATATTAATACAAAAATTCTTAAAATTATTATCACCTTATCTATGGAAACAAGGAAATGTTCGCTTAAGCAGTTTAATGATAGAGAAAATAATAAATCACAATGAAATATATCTGCCAGATGTTCAAATTTACAAGCGTTTACCATGATGAAGATCTGTTCCTTTTTGCATTACGCCAACATCAGTGGCCGCTCTGGAGTTCGGGGAATTACGCACACACACAGATAAAGTGGACGTGACCATAACTCAACATTTTTTTTAAATTGACCGCTAGTAGATCTTATTGGCTTATTTATGGATAGAATTCTAGCGGCCATTTTGAGTATGTATTATCTAGTATCTCATTGGACATTTAATTTTGCACTAAGCAGTTACAGGTCTAGCTCTTGCTATTGGCCACTCACACTGTCAAGCGTAATATTTTATTAATTAAATGCTATAAAAGCGAAAACTTAAATTTAAGAGCGGGCTTCTAACATCGGTTTGTGTCCGTAGTTTAATCTTGTCGTGTCGCGGTCTTATTCCCGCCGAATAGTTTGGATTTCATCATGTTGAAGATGGACAAAATCCTATTCCTCTGAAAAATTGCTAAGTGCGGAATCAATTAATTAAATACACTCCTGAAAATATTTTAAATATTATTTTCTCCTTCAGCAATTCTTTACCGTCGATTCCGTCGCCTAGAGACTGGAATCAGGGAGTTTAGTCATCGCTGTCTACCGGAAATAATATTTGTGAATGGGGTATGTAAACCCTTACCCCAACTACTAAACTCGAACGTCTTAATAAGAACCGGAGCGGTAAATTAATCGTATGGATAATTGCCGACTCGCAATTGTGCAAATAAATCCGTCAAAAAGTTACGAGTGGAAGAGCCAGTGCCCGGCCGTCCCCCAGACCTTAAAGACTACATTATCGACCTAGAGCCCTACCCCAGTTCTGGCCAGGAAACTGCAAACAGCCGTGAGTCCTTTTTGTCTTCCAAATAATTTCTTATCTGGGCAATATGATTTGGTAGTTTAGGTTAGCTGCGGCAATTATTTAGCTCGCAGGGATTGACCTCCCCGTCATGTATTTGTACACTTTATTATAACAGCTGTATTTTTAAGCCTAATTTTAGTTGGTTGCCTAAATATAAATGCTCCACCAGAGCTTATCTTAAATTGGATTTTTATTTCCTATTGACCATTTAATTGTTATACCTCGGACACGTGAAATCAGACCTGTGGGAAAGAAAGGCGGAATATGGTGAAGGGGTCAGAAGTCACGCCCGTAGATTTATCCGACGGAGCCTAAAGCCGAGGTCCACCTCTACAGTCTTTACAACTCCTTTGTGCGAAGTAGACTTGAGAGTGGCTCAATGATTTGGGAACCACATGAACTGAAATACTCTCTTATGAAAAAGAAAATCCAAAAGAAGTTTCTGAGATTCAATACGAGAGAGTGCGGGTATTATCCTTGGCTTTACGTGACCGAATTCCACCAGGGTATGCATGGCTTCAACGTGGCTACAACAGTATAGAGACTAGAAGAAATGAATATTTGTCCACACATTTTTAGCGATGGTTGCTCGGTATGGTCAATAATGCTGAGATTATGATGAGCGTTGGTTTGTATGTTCCTAATAATTATCTAAGACAGCGTCAGCATAGATTGTTTCATATTCCAATATACAGGTTCAACTTGCCGATGGTTATGTATGTTGAAAAGGCTACCGCTATGCTGGACAACATTCCTCTAGATGTTGATCTGTTCCATGTATTCGAAGCGTTTTTTAAAAAATTATTTTATTAATAAAAAGAAATAATACATAAAGACACTCTTGTCAAGGAAGTAGGAAAATTCAGCTCCAGAAAACTGCTTCGGATACATGGAACAGATTAACATTCAGAGTGATGTTGTTCAGCATAGTGATAACCCTTCCACCAGACAAAACCATCGGCATTTAGGTTTTGAATTTAAATTTGTAATGAATATTTTATTTAAAATAAATTAATTGAATAGTTAACACAGGTAAAAGGGAGTGATAGTCTCTACGCTGTCTAATGTTGAGTCATTTCAGTTGCCTACGATAGTCTGATGATGGTAATTGTAAAAATATGCTACCCTAATAAGTAAAAATGACTTATTTTTGATATTTTTTCTTTTCACAATGCTTTGGTTTAGGAAAAATATAAATCATTTTACTTTTCGCTCTTGTATTTGTATAGACGTTCCGTAAATGAATTACGTTTTTGATTGAATTTAGTATGAGAAAAGGCAGCATTTTATCTTTGATTTCCCTGGACAGATGAACGTAAAATGAAAACAAAGCCTTCGGTACAAGTCAATGCAAATAAAACGAAAAATGAGCAGTCAACAATGTGATCTGCCGTGGATAAATAATATTTTTGCTTTCTACGTATCGGAAAGAATAAAATACAGACTGATTTTTAAACTGTTTATCTTTGTTAAAAGGCACGCTTTAAGGTGAACACGAATCACTCAAGTAATATTTCGTAAAAAAACAATTCGCATATGAATGATAATTGCATTTAAAAAAATATTTTTAACTGTTCAAACAAACATCGAAATGCGAAATCAAGATCAAAAATCATAACTCACGTAAGATTAGTTAAATATAAAATTGAATTATAAATTAATAATAAATCGTTACGTAAGATTAGTTAAATATAAAATTGAATTATAAATTAATAATAAATCGTTGGAACTAATCTAACTTGATCCCGTCAAAAAAGAAACATATTGATAACAGTGACCGTGAAAATCTTCGCACCTGTTTAACATTTATGATATAACGAGAATTTATTGACAGAATGCGTTAAGTTTTTATATTTTAAAAATATTTTTAAATATAGGTGTTAAGTCTTTATATTTTAAAAATATTTTTAAATATAGGTGTAAGACGTTAATTTCAAATTTTATGCTATGTCTAGAATAAAAATTACTATTTCAAAGCTTCGAAAAGAATATAAAAAGATATTGTGGGAGAAATAATGCGTTGAAAGAACAATAAAGCTTGAAATGCGACTATCTCGGAACTTGTTTTAATGACTTTGTTTATTCTGTCAGTAAAGCTTCGATAAGTTCACACATATTGTAAACACTACCTCTCTAATCTAAGTAATCGGACTGCTCGTGTTTAGGAAAGGAGTTATTTTGCCTTTCTTTCCCGTATGTATTTTTCCAATTTTTCTTACATTTTTAAACGCACTTATAGTAAAATTACGTTTACAAATAAACGAATTTCGTCTTTTTGAAATTTGTATTTATGTTTTAAATATAATGGGCATTTTTAATTTAAATTGTTTCATCATCATTCATGAAAAACCGCACGTTACAAAATAAGTTCTGTCAAAACTTTTTAAAAATAAAATGCAAATTTTTCTGAATACGGTTTTGAAATTTAACAAACTTTTAAAAAATACAATTTATAACATTTCTTGATTTAAATTTCAACAAAAAGGTTTCAAACTTTTTACCAAGCTTTTTCCTGTACCATTTTTAATATATTTACAAGTTTTAAACAATTTATTTTTTTACTTACGCACCCACACACACGCACCCTCTCCCTCATTCATTTACGCATACACACATTAACATACACATGAATACAAACGTCACACACATACAATTAAGTTAACTCTTTTCTTATATATTATGTATCATTAGATTTACAGTGGATGTTTTTTATTGGCTTAAGTATTTTTAATATTTTTCTACTTATTTTGTTTATTTTATAGCTGTAAAAATCACAAATAAAATAAAATAAATTAACTAAAAACACAGGAATTCTTAGTTAGTCGTGACCTGAATTAAAGATTCTCTATTTGTTGTTAAAAACAGTCAAATAAATATTTAATAATAGCGCAAGCCCAAAAATTTTATTTTTGTGTTCAGTACACATTAGTACATGTTTATTGACATTCGCATAATTAACGGAATAATTCTTAAATATATTTTATTACCGCAATCCTTTGAGACTGTATGTCTGTTCAAACGAACAGAAACTTTTTGATTTATTTTTTTCTATAATAAATCAAATAAAAATAATGGGTTTTTGTTTTTCAATTGCTAGCAACCCATGATTCCGCCTTAAATAGCATTCACATTTTGACATTTCAACTCTCCTTAGAGCACCAGATTCCTTCCGTTGCTAACTGGCCTATGACGTAAGGTGTTCAAATTTATGTTTGTTATAACAACTGTTTTTATTAAATAAAACGGATTTTACTGTGAATTTGAAACTGGTATTTATACTTTTTGAAACCTGATGTCTATTTAAAATATGCATACTAATAAAATAAAACTTAAAAAATTTATATAAATTTTAAATAAACAGATTTAAATCAGGTTTCATATGGTTAAAAGCGAAAGTGACAATATTGCGACAAATTAATTTTTCATATCCAAGAAATAATATTGGCACAATTATCAGTAATCAATCAATCGAAAATCCTTGTTCGCACCGGATGCTGCATAGGGCACTGTATTGGTACTAGTTTCATTTCGATTTACGCTTTCAGGATTTTAACATGAGAGAAGCCAATGATTGGAAAACACTTGTTCTAAATTCTCGTTCTAATTCATACACTGAACTGTAATATCATTACATCTAAACAAGCAGAGTTTTTTTTAAACCTAGCTGGACCAAAAAGGGGATTCGAATCCCCTATAGACCGATTTCAATTCGAAAACTCAAGTATTACTAAAGTTATTTGCCGTTTATTTTTTGCAATCGTGAAATGAATAGAAAGAAGCATTTTCCTGGTTTTGTTTTTAAATTTTGAAAAAGTTGTTTTATAATGTATAATTAAAAAAAGACGTAAATAAAACAAGGGTCAATTTCATTTTATATACATAAGCATTTGACAAACTAACAAAAATGAATAAAATACACGAATGAGTAAAATATGTGTACGCGAAAACATGAATAAATTATTGGACGGTCATAAATACTTCCAACGTTTTTTTCTCCTGACGGGACATATAAGTAGGCGCTGGGGTCGTTTGGTCCCCCCGTTCGGATCATGTGTAATTTGGATGCTTGATGAGGGAAATATTGAAAGAAAATCGATGTGTCCAAATATTTGTCTACATGTACTAGATTGAAGTACGAAAGTACGAAACTGGTACATTAAAGGAATCAATAGCCCACCCATCTATCTGCAGTTGTTATTAAGTCCTGGGGGACTCTGTCAGCTGCACAGAGAGGAAAGTAAACTTAATTATTTTTTAGGGGAAAAAGATGGACAGAGGCCGACAAGTCGTCCCTACCCTTCAGATTCCATAAAATGAACTAAGAACTTTTGCAAATGTTGAGCATAAAACAAATATTCGTTTACATCAACCAGAAGATTTATATAAAACAGATATATCGATATATTTTAAAATCTGAACTGAAAACAAAATAAGCATTATACATGAGTCCATCAGTATTAGAAAAAAGATACCTAGTAACAGGAGCAGATACGGGTTAAGAGTAAGCACGCAATGGAATGTTCTCCTATAAAGTGGATGGACCAAATTAAAAAGTAAACGCGGTGTTCTTTCAAATCATCCTTCAACTTTCCCAAGGTCTGGAAAAAATGGAGGCGTATCATACAACTAGCATCTGACACCCCTAGTTACTACGCCAAACAGCATTACATTAGCAATTAAAAAAATATTAAACTGTATTCAACCCTGTAAGTGGTTAAAGATGTGCATACAATATTGATATTTTTGTTAATTTATATGATGCATTTTACAAGAATGATGCCAGTTTTAGAATAGGTTAATAATAGAGTTTTGTCTTGAAAAGGGTGACTCTGGGAATATAAAAGTGCCTAAATCAGGGTGTTTAAAAAAAAGCAAAATAACGATAAGAAGTTGTTCTGTACGAACTATTGCAGAATGGCCGGTGAAAGGTAGCAATGAATTTGGTTTTCCCGAGCGAACAAATTTCTCGCGGTTTATTAACAAGCTAATGAACTAGCATATTTTAATAAAATAAGTTAATCATTTAACATAGATTTATTTGCAAATAATCTTAATGACGCACGGCGTTTGTTTTCGAAATAATTCGTTGTGTTTTTTCTTTTCTTTTGTATTTACATAAATTACTGTTCATTTTATGTTCGAGAATCTTTTTTAACTTACTGTGATGCTATTTGTGAAAACCTGTTATTGGCTTATTTGTTATTTGTTTTGTTTGATATTTAAGCATTTTAGCTGTTGGTTATCCAAATAATGTAATGTAAAAGGTTTATATTTACTTCAAAGGAATAGTCATTTATTTGTTTACTTTAAAAAAATCATTTATTATATTAAATTTATTTCAATGAAAAACTTTGTTTAGTTATTTATTATTATTATAAAGATCGGGTGGGATGTTTTGGCTGTGGCCTGTTTCGGGAGTTTTTTCCGCATTTGCTCTAGTGACGAGGAAACCACAGAAAACTCGTCAGGAGAAGGCGGACTGTTGTCGTCCGTAAACAGATCTTCCGATCCACTTGAAAAGTGTTCGGCATATGGTGTCCTGCTATCCTTAATATCCATCATGTAAAATGTTACCTCTTTTGACAAGTTATTATGACTAATTACTATATGAACATCGTAAAAATCCTCATTTAGACTTCTCCATCGCGCCTCCAGTTGCATTCTCTGTAGGCTAAAAAAAAGGCAATGCATCATTAGGTGGGAGACATCTTGGAGAGTAGCATCATCGCATGGGCAAGAGTTGATCTCAGATATCTTGAATCTGTGTAAATAGCTTATAAATCCGCCATGTCCTGTTAGGATTTGTGAATGTTTGTATCCTGCGCGCTGCAGTTTTTTGAATTCAAAAGCATGGTAAATAGATGGAAAAACCATTTTGATACCTTTTCTGTGGGTTCTGCAAAATAGCGATTATAAAAAAAAAAATTAACCTATTGTAAAAATTAAAAATTTGGTGGATGCATGGATCTAAAAATATGCTGCACGACATCTAAAATAGATCCGGGTCAGTAGATTTGAGGCTTTTAAGGTGTGATGAAAAAGAAAATTATAATTAAAATTGCGTATATTTCTGAATGAAGCAAATGTCTACCACGATTGAATTTTCGTTTGACACGGTTGACAGAAAGCCAGATACGTCTCCAAAATTGACGTTCAATTTCAGTAAGTGGTAATAAAATTGGAATCTTACCCAAAACACTTCTGACTGAGTTTAGTTTCCGTGAGATTAAGCTTTAAAAAGTGGCCGGGGATAACCCAGATGCCTACAATACTATCTATTATACAGAGGTCGTAAAAAGATTTTCACAAAAAACTTTGTATCAAAGCCAATAAAATTTATACCTCGAGATTGTTCAGTAGCTATGTCTATTCTTTAATTTGTTGAAATATTTTATTGTTGTGAAGATGTCGTTTTGGTTTTCCGAAAATTCGAATTATTTCATACTTTGTATCCCGGAGCCGTGTAAACACGTGATTATATAACTCCGGCCTCGTGTTTTCACGTGGTTTATCACCTGTCCATAAAAGTGCATTTTATTGACATATTGTGACTTTTATTTGTACTTTTTTGTTCCTGGTAAACCACGTGAAAACACGGGACCGAGACACAACGCGTGGTTATTATAATCACGTGTTTATACGGCTCCGGGAAGCAAAGCACAAAAAAGGAGTGAGACCCTGTATATGTGCGAACATTGCAATGTGGCTCTCCATAAAGGCCAATGTTGGCAAATTATCATACAAAAATTGATGATAAAATTGTCTTTTATAAATATAAGATGTTTCAATTTATTCAACCCAGTATTTTCATAATTATGACACTTTAAGAAACCCTTTACAAAGTGTGAAATTTTACAAAAATGGGCCGGGCACCGGGTAAAGTGTTCACACGTTTAATATTCTCATTTTTTTTCGTTTATACCCCTGCGAATGCTTAATATTCAGGCTTCACGAATATTTTTTTGAACTAAATTTTATAAAACGGAGACCATTGCATGTGACACATTGCAAAAAAAGATCAATTCATCATATATAACACTTCATCGGTATACTATCTGCAGGGTATCTTGATCATTTTAATTTAAACCATGAAAAAATATTAACGAGTTCCTAGGTTTGACTCTTGCCGGGGTGGGTGAATAGTATGATTTTAAAGGTTTTTTGAACTGCAACATTTTATTATTCCTGGACTGGCACCTGAAGCGTAAGACTTCATATTACAAATGAACGAACAACGCTTTATTTGGTGTTTCAATGTAGTGATCTATACGTCACCGAGTGCGGAAAGAAGGATAATGATGACAATTATTGTTCACATTCTTGTACATAGACTTTTTTATGTACGCGTTTTAAATGATAATAAAATAAATAAATATAAAGCAATATCATGTGAACTGTAATAATATTTATAACTTTTTTTTGTCGATTGATTTGAAAGGCCGCAAATAAAAAAATACCTATTTATTTCCACAGAAAGTTTTAGTAGGTATATGCGGTATTTTTTTCTTTAAGATTAATTCCAAATTGATATTATAAATGTGATAGTGTGTTTGTTTGTTTGTTTGTGTTTCCTTCACGCCTCAACGGAGCACCCTAACGACATTTCTTTTTTGCATAAAGATAGCCGGAGAGGTAAAAAATATAATAAAATACCTTATTTTCATCCCGAATTTTAAAAAAGCATAATAAAAAAAGAATAATACATCAGCAACGAGACACATTCTTTTTTCAATGAGTAGGCGGTAAGGTGGGATGTCAAAAGGAATATATTTTTAATTAATTCCGTCAATTTTTATAATTGACTTGATTTTTATAGATAACCATAGGATTATTTTGATTAGTTTTCGTTTTGGTTTTGTAGAAGGATTTTTTATTTATATATTTATTATAACATAAACGGCATAAATTGCCTTCAACGTATAGTGAACATAAATGTGAAAAAAAAATACATATATAGATACAAAGCAAAAAATTATAAAATTGCATAACTATAACAAAAGTAAAAAGTAAGTAAATACAAACAAGCAACCAAAAAAATTCACTGAATATAAATATAAATATGAAAAAGTAAAAAAGAAACACATTTTTAATCACAGAAAAGTTTAAGAATTACCTATATTGCGAGAGAAAATAGAAATCAGACTTGTTTTATAACAATCAAGTCCAGAACCAAATATATCAGCCTTGTCCTCATACTGATTACCATATCTGTGGAGCCTGGGAATAGGTGAGTGCATGTGATAGTTGGTCCTAGAACTTGCAGAACAAAAAGGAGATCTGTGGCGGGTATGTTGACCAAGTACACGGAAACACACCAACTCCAGTAAATCTGGACATTCAATGAATGAATTGATCACTTTATAAAGTTGACTTAGGTCAGTTAGGATTCTTCTTTTGGAAATTTTTAATAGATTTGCTCAAGATGACAATTGATTTTAATTAAATAAAGAAGCTGGAATATGTAGTTTAAAATTAATATATTTGAGAAATTTATTCTGGACGCGTTCGAGTGAATCAGAATGTACAATATAATGGGGCGACCAGACTGGAGAAATATATTCTAAACGACTTCTAACCCGGGAGCAATAAAATGACTTGATTAGTGTGATACTGTAAATTTGCTAATTCCCTGCAAATAAATCCCATCTTACTTAGCGCCTCATTTGAAATCTTGTCAATATGTTTGATAAATGTAAGTTTATGTTCAAAAATTAAGCCAAGATCCCTACTGAAATCATTTTTTTTCATATTTGCGTGGTTTAACCATTAGTTAAAAATTAAAGGTATCTTACTTTTAGTAAAGGAAATAACCTGGCATTTATTTATATTGATAAACGGACTATTTTTATTGCACCACTCGTGAATTCATCTGCAGGGTATTACAATCATCAGTATTATTTACAACTCTATAAAGTTTGAGGTCATCAGATAAAGTAAATATTTTACGTACGATTTTGAATTTACCACCAAAGAACCATTGTTTTTCTTTTATAGCGATAGTTGCAAGACCAAGCTACTTTTAATCCTGATAAAATATTTCATTTCATCATAAAAATTATTATTGATTATTAACACAACTAAAACATTATCTAAATAATTTCTCCCTAATACCACGTGAGAAAAGCTACGGGTGAAAGCCAGTAATCCATTTATGAAAATAAATAAATGTCACTTCTACGATACGAAAAAATTTTTTGGTCGTCAACTGGTTATTTTTCATAAAACTGTGATTTTGTGGTTGAGGCCTTTTTATCAACAAGACGGAAATATATCATAACATTAAATAAATTCATGGTTCCACATGATTTACTCTTATGTATGAAATCACATCTGTAAATGACGAGGATAGCCCTGATACAAAGAAGAGTCTACTAAAGTTGGTGATGCAAAAACTTCATTTCCTCTCTAGAAAATCGTTTAGAATCCTATATATCCTTCGAAATGTTTTTTGTATTTCCAAATCTTTAAAGATGGGTGGGTGGAAGTCTTTGCAAGTGAGATTCATTTTTGAAAAATATGTAATATTAAAATTAATCCCATTACAAACTAGACGGTTTCAGGATATTTAAAACAATTCTGAAAAGTAGTAATTTATTTATTTGCTAAATTTAAAAAATATTTTTTTTTATAAATTAACATATGAGATGGTAATTTATAAATTATCACATCATAGTAAGTATTTGAGTTTATTTATTTTTTAGTTTTATGAGATTTCCGAAAGTTATCGCTGAGCTTCGACTGACGAACCACCAAGATAGTTCATGTTTGCATACAGCTAGAAAGACAATTAAATTTTTAGAGGAAGAAAACGTTGAATAGCTGGACCATTCTCCGTACAGTCCCGACCTTATTCCCAAAAAAAATTTTTAGCTTTCCGAAAATCAAAAACGGACTACGTGGTCAAAGGTTTTAGTTTTGCCAGAAAAAGCAGACGACGCCTTCAAAAACGATTGGTTGAGTTGGTTATAGTGCATACAAACATGTTTGAATATTCGTGGAGAATACTTCGAAAAACAATAACGTATTTTAAGGCTATCTACTGTTTTATTCCAACTCAACATACAAAACTTATTTAACCTTAAAAATTTATATTTTAAAAATTTAACATGCGTATTTGAGACGTCAATTTAAATCTTATAGTAGATCACTTATATTTTACGTTTGAATTTGAGCAAATGTAAAACAAACGACATAAATAATTTGACATGTTTCCTGGTAAATCCGATGAGTTTAAGATATCAATAGAATAAAATAAAATCAGTTTGTTTTTTATGTACCATTTTATTTTTAATGTGCCAATTTATTTTTAATAAAAAACCTTAGTAAAAACAGAACAAACAGGTGTTTACAAATTATATACAATTCTTGTCCTTCAGTTCACGTTAAAAAAAAATCAAGAAATTTTGATATTCGTTAAAAAACACACGAGAGGTCGTTGCAATAACAACTTCTCCGAATACGCAAATATAAACTATTTAAGATTTGAAGTTATTAGTACTGAATTATTTCACATTAAGCAGTTTTTGAAAAATAATGTCTCTTTATATGATGTTCCATTGTAATTTTAATTGTAATTTAATTTTAATTTAGTAAAATCATGTTCTTCCTTTCCTTCCTTCTCCTTGTTTATGATGCACTGTTTCTCCCACAATATCAAACATTTGCATCAATTATCAACAGTGCATGTTAGTGTTAGTTTATAAAAGCATCTATCATATAGACAAATTAAGTTAATATTGTTGTGCAACTACCATGGTGAAGACGCATAGTGGCTTTTGAATATTTGTTTAATTAGTATCCTGACGAAGAGACAAGTTTGTCACGAAACCGTTAGAAATACGAAAGTCGGTAATTGGTTACACACAATTATTAACTAAAATTTAACAAACCACATTTACTCGAAAAACAATTTGTAGAATATGAAGGCGCGATATTTTTATTTATTTTTTAATAACGAGAATATTATTTATTAAAATATTTAAATTTTCAGACCATTCTCTCTCTCTCTCTCTCTCTCTCCGATATCGAGCTGGCCTCCTGCAACTTTCCCCTCCAACTCTGTCTGTCCTCAGCCGCCGTCTTCCAATTCGACACCTGGAGAAGCTGCGCTGCATCCTTTCTCTCTTCATCCTTCCATCTCAGCCTGGGTCTTCCCACTGATCTCCTTCCACCAGGGTGTCCGCTCATTAATCTTTTAGGGACACGTGAATCAGACATTTGCTGTACATGTCCGGCCCATCTTAATCTAATATGTGCTGAAATGCTTGTGGCTTGGTATATATTGTACAGTTCTTCGTTATATCGAATGCGCCACTGATTATTCTCTCTCTGTCTCATTTTCTAAAAGCCGGAGGTAACTTATGCTGGAAATATGGATATCGAGTTATGGTAGAGTGGGATTTGAACCTCGAACCTTTGGTCCCGTGAGTCCGCAATACTACCAAGGGACTACAACCCAGTTCTTTATATTATAGTTTATATATCAAATATTTTTTTGCTGTTATGTTATTTAAATATTATGTCCTCGCTGAGGTAACTTGTGCCGATGATTTAAGTTTTCTTTTTATTCAATTTACATTTCAAAAAAAATAGAAAATGTATTTCTCGTCTTAATTATTAGATTTAAACTAAACCAGTAATATCTGAGAAAGTGCCGAAGATAATTTACCCGTAGTCTTTTGGTCCGATGCGTCTTACCGTACAAATCTTTTTTTTATTCTAAGAATTGATAGATACATTTTTGACGGAGCGTCTTATGGTTTAATGCATCTTATTGTCCGCAAAATACAGTATAAATTAAAAAAAATATTAATAGAAATTATTTAGAATCAAAGAAATTACGTTTTGAAGGCGAATTTTTATGATCAAAGAGGCATTTTTGTTTTAAAATTCATAATTACGTGATTTATATTTGTGAAGTCTAATAAACTGCCATTAAAACGGTAAACTTTCTAAAAATATGAATGGCTTCAGAAATATGGGTTCTTTAATTTCAACGTTTAACTTTTTTAATATTTTCTAGTCAACAATAGCAGTCGGCAATTTTAATTAAGAGAATTTATTACGTAAATTTTAATTAACTTATTGAATTAAAGAGAGTTTTTCGTCCTTTTTTTAAGATTTCTTTATTAGTATTTCATTTGTAGAATTAAGAATGATTTTAATAAAATTAAAGTAAAAAGATTTTACAATTATTATTTATACATATTTCTATGATAACAGAAAATCGTTCTTTAAGCATTCCGTGTAATCCCACTTAAGTTCGTTATTTTTTTTTTAATATTTATTTTTTTGTATTTTTTCAATAAACATAAGAGGTAAAACAGAGTTTACTAAAAATAAAAGACAATTACATAGCAATGAAATACATATTAACAGTAAGATAGTAAACAAGAAAATCCCACAAAGGCATGGTCTGTTCGTAGAGATACAAGAAATGTTTATTAATTTTTGCTCCTATAATAAATAGACACGTATAAAATGTTTTATTATTAAAAAATAGAAAAAAAAATCTGTAAAAGATTAAAAGGTACTTTTTAATTTTATTGTAATTAAAAAAGGAAATAGAAAATATAAAAAAAAAACATAAAAATACTCATTATTAAAAAATAAAAATTAAATTATCATAGAAAAAAAGAGTTCATAATTTTAGTTTAAATCAAGGATAGTGCGTGTTTTTTAAAAGAATGAAAATTTTGAAAGTTTGGGATCAATAAAATGTTATCAGTAAAAAAAGAATAACAAATTTGTTGGCCTATAAATATGCTTGTCTCTGTGCTAGCCTTGTTCTACAATGTGTTATTATTAACACACGATTCCTTCTTTGACTTGATCTATTTGAATTACTTGAAAATACATTTTGATTCTTAAATATATATTTTAAACATTGAAAAGAATATATTTGTCTTTTACCCAAAAGTTTGGATGAAGAATACAAATCTGTGTGTGGAATAGAACAAGAACCGTGGACAACTTTCTTACGACTCGATGGCTGTTCTCAGGTTGAAATCAGGAGAAATGGTCGCCTGGTTGTGAATTGCTTAGCGTATTTGCCTAACTTGTTTGAGGTCCAGGGTGCGATTCCTGGCAAGGCGATATATACATCTTAAAAGTGGTTCAACACTGCAATGTTTCATTATCCCGGTGCAATTCTGAATGTTCGGGTAGAGAAGAGAATAAAGAAATTTGGGTTTTTTTTTTTTTGCATACGACTACACTTTGCTTCATGTATGGCCTCACTGGTGATTACACGTCAAATAAACATGAACAAAAGAAACCAAACACATTATGATTTCCATTTAGAACACTATTGCCACCTTAAACATTACCCAAAACACTTAATTTAGTTGAATTGTCAAAGCGTTCATTAATTTTAAAATGACAAAAATGATTGATACTCGAATAGAATCGATGTAGTGCATTTTAACTCTTTAAATACTGTGGTAAATAATTCCTTCGCGCGCGGTGATGTAATATCGTGTTACCCCAAGCAAAAGACAGAATATCCTAAAGTTCAGATATTTTTTTTTTTTAAATTTGCAGACATTAATTTTTTAGCAAAAATAAATATGTTGGTTCTTATGATTTACCCAAATATTTCACTTTGATTGTCAACGAGTTGTAAATAACTGAAGAGCAGAAAATGGAAATTAAGTTCGGGTAGAGTGAGATTCGAACCATGGACCTTTGAGCCGCGAATCCGAGACACTTGCCACGGGACCAGAACCCGATTCAATGTTTAATGATTCCTTTTCAATAATTTATAAATTAAAAAAACACAAATTTAAGCCCTGTTATAGAAAAATAAATTTAAAAATCATAAATACGTTGCTCATCTTACATGCGTGCGTCCCCCATCACCGTCAATAACCGACTGAATCTGTTTCACACAAACATCGGCTACAAAACAGCGCTTCTGTCTTCTTTGTTATGATTTATATCTTCGTGCTCTCTCTTACACCGATATATTTCTGTAATGGCGTCACGTTCATTCTTCGCATAGCAAGGATAAATACGTTTTGGATAAAATCCAGCATAGTTATACAAATTTTATTTTCTGATTCCGGTTTGAAAATGTTTTTTTAAAGATTATAAAAAATACAACTTTATTATTTAAAAAAAATAAGAGTGATACTTAAAAATCTCCATTGAAGGAGTTATTTGCGAAAAACATTAAAAAAAAATTTTGTGAGATTTCTAATTATGCATCACTAACTTAATGAGAATGCTTAATTTGCGGCGTCAAGTAGTATAATTGAAATCTGTTTTTGCATAATTTAGAAATGGTTTTTAATTACGCTATTATTTAGATAGGTAGATTTTTATATGTGGTTTATTTTGCCATCAATAACTATTTTTCCGTTTTTGGTGGAGATTTATTAGTTTGTTTCTGATAACCTGACATATCAAGTCTTGTATCGTATGTTGATGAGTGGGACATGACAGTCACACAAGAGTCAAAAAAAGATAATGTGGGAAAATCAGTTTAAGAATTAAAAAAAATACTAGGGTTTTGATGAATTTATGATTATTTCCATTATATTTTGTCCATGAAGAGATGCTTGAGTGCATATGACATTATTTTATGTGCTTCATCAATATCATCAGGTTTGAAATGAATGTATAATTAAAAATCATCGGCATGTAAATGGTATGAAAAAATAAGGATTTGGGTCTTAAAAAGGGAAAATAAAAAAGGAGAAAGTACCCCTCCTTGTGGCACACCAGCAGTAAGATCAATTTAATCTACAGAGATATCTGACATAGGCACGAACATGAAAACATTTTCTATTTCAATAGCTGGCTGGCCCTTGCAAAAATTAATCGATCTTTTGTTTATCTTGAGCCCATTATATTGTGAAGATTGTTTCCATATTATTCCTGAACACAATGGAATTATATTGACTAGAAGGAGATAGGATAAACATTTATTTTTGATTGATTATGTGAGACACTCGACATATTTCACGAAGATGACATCAACGGCGCAGATTACAGTGGGAAGTTAACTGAGTTTTCTCCAATTGTCTGTAAAGTAAAATCGAATTTGCCATACGAATTTATGTGTATTTGGATTATTTTTATTTAAAGCACGTTAAATTACAAATTGTCTATAAAGATATTTAAAATTCTTGTAAATTTGTTACCATTTTTGTTCAGAGACTTCGATTTTACTTTTTACCAAGACAGCTGCTTACCCACCGCATATCACACAGCGCATTTGAGGACATAAGTCTCCTTGGTGGTGCCTTTATACAGGAAAAAAATGCTCGTTGCCGAAAGACAAAAGATGCCCGAAGGAGTTTTCTGTAATCTGGTAGCTTTAACATATATTTGCATAAAGAAGGTAATCTAAAAGGATGTAATATGCACTTCATTGGATTAAAAAAAGAGGGAAGTAATTTTTTCACTTACTATGATAAAATTAATTGGACATGATCAGTTTGCCGAAAATTTCAAGACAATTGAAGATAATTGTGTGAACTTTTCAATTTTTTTGAGTCCGTCCAGAAGAAAGTTCTTAAATATATTAATTTTAAACTACATATTCTAGGTGCTTTATTATATTATAATCACAACAGACATAATATGCCTCACAAAGTGATCAATTTATTCGTTGACTGTCCAGATTTGCTGGAGTTGGTGTGTTTCCGTGTTCTTGGTCGACATACCCGCCAAAAATCTCCTTTTAGTTCTGCAAGTTCTAGGACCAACAAGCACACGTACTCGCCTATCCCTGGGCTTAACAGATATGATTATCGGTATGATGTTAAAGCTTGATAGTTAAAAAACTAGTCTGTTTTTTTTATCAGGCGATATAATTATTAAACTTTTCTCTTTGTATATAAATGTTTTCCTTTTAAACTTTTTCATATTCAAGTATATGTTTCGTTAATATTTTTGGTTACTCGTGTTATAGCTGTGCAATTTCATAAATTTTATTATTTATTGGAATATGTATACAAATTGCACTTTAAGAATGAAAACAACTGACATAACACGAAAAAATCTTAAAATAAGTTAATATCAGAAAACAACTTCAATGAATATTATCCACCTTTCCGCTTTAAAAAGAAATGCAACATTCGGGTGGAAATAGGACAAAACCATTACATCAGTCACTTTATTTCTCAGAGAATTTAGATTCCGTGTCAGTACAGAAGCGACGCAATTAGTGTTGTTTTTATATTGCTGTGTGAAGGAAGCAACGCAGACGAACATATAATGACCGAAAGCCGGTTGTATTCCATTACAAATGACATGCTTACTTTTTTTTTTAATATTAAAAAAATAAAGTAAACGCATAACCAATCTAACTATTTGATTGTTTCGTTCCGACTTACCGATAATTTTTGTGACTTATTTAAAAGTTAATGTCATTTTATTATTTAAATTATCGATAATCTTAGTGACTTATTTACGTTTATGTCATTTCGTGAATAAACAAAAATATGTGATTGGTGACCTGATCTGACTAAATAAAAATTACGTCATTATCTTATTTATCAAAGTGCTTTTGTTTGTTTGTTTTTTTTTAATTTGATAATGAGTCATAAAATAAATGTCTTACTTAAACATAAAAACACTCATTTTTATTACTTTTTTTTTCATAGATTCATAGCTGAAGGCTTTCGGTATAATTGTTAACTCAAAATTTGGTACTTACTTTGAAAAATACGAAAGAATACGAAGGTGTCACAATTTACATTCTTCTTTTGCAATTTCCCAAACACATGTTTTTTTTAGTTTAGTCGTTTTCATTCTAAAGGTGCGATATGTACACATGTATATCTTTTTCTTCACATTTATGTTCAATGTATATGTTAAGGCAATTTTTGCCATTTACATGAAAATAAATAAATAAATATTATCGTAGTCCCGATAAACTTCGCTTTTAAATATTATTTCTCTCTTTTTATGAAGAAACTTGGTGATAAAACTTTGAAACCTGGATGCTAAGAGTAAACTAAAAAACTTTACCATAGAAATAAAAGAAAAATGAAAAGAAATTTCTCAACTTTATAAAATGTATTGAAAAGAATCTTGTGACTTTTCATTTTATTAAAAAATGAATTTTGCATTTAAAAAATATTTTTAAATCTGGACACTTTAAAACCGGAAACCTTTATTGAAGCGATTGAGATTCATATGTCTGAATTATTTCACCTACATACTCGGCAACGCCTGAAAATATTTTTAAATATATATGTCTTCATGGACAGGTTGTGTGTAATCAACAATATCTTGAATTTATGCAACTTTTTGTAGACAAAGTCTGGATTTAACCTGTTTACTTTTAAAAATATTCAGTCCCGATCTGCGAGAAGCTGGTCCGATCACTCAAAGCTGGCACAAAAAAGCTTTACCTTCCTGCCCCTTAAGTTCTTTATTTATTTATTCATATTTTTTCTCTTCCAAACTAATTAATAATAAAAATAATGTGACCTCACTAGTTACTCGTGCCAAAGACACTTCACAATATACTTTTTTTTTTTTAATATTTTTACATGTGAGAATAAACAATGAAATTTTTTGATGTCTCGTTCTATTTTTCATAAAGTTTCAACCCTTACTTTGTTACTTTATTGATTACTTTAATTTATACTTAATATACCAAACGTAGATTGTAAAACTAATTATGTTTTTGTAATATATATTCTATTAATTTTGATGATGTTATTATTCTTTATACTGGTTTATGTTTGTTGCTTCATATATATGAATATTCTATTACTTTTATTAGTTCTTAATGTAATTTCTTTTATTTGGATTGCTTTTAAAAAAAAAAATACTATTATTTTTAATATTGTATCATACGAAATTAATATTATCAAAGTATGTTATGTTATTTCTTGTGAACATATTACAACAGAGATGAAGAACATTTTAGAGAAGGTAATATGGATTTAGGCATTTATATAGCTTATGACAAGTTACTGGCTTGTGTAAGTATAAAAATGGAGAAAAATAAATTTCAGGCGTTGCCCAGTATGTAAGTGAAATAATTCAATTAGATAAATTTCACCCTCATAAATAGGGTTTTTAGCTCTTTTACTTCACAAACATTAGCAGATGAAAGAATTGAAGGAATAAAGAGCTTCAAATATAAGCAGAATGGTAAATGTTACACAGTGTATAAAGTGGTCACTTAAACAAGCCAATGACAGGTCATAAGCCCTGTAGATGCCTAGACCTTTTCTTAAATGTTCTTTGTCTCTGTTGGAATATGTTAATATTAACAGTTTTCCAGGGAGTTGAATTCAGTATTTGTTTTAAAAAATTTGGACAAACTTAAAATATTGTTATTTTTTGTATATGTTTTTTTTTATTTTTTTTATTTTTATATTGCATTTCATGAAATGATTTATTATTTTCGGAATTATGATAATAATATATTTTGTTAATTATGATGGCTTATCACGGGCACAGCCCTAAAAGCCATAATATGTTGGTGAATATGTATTCAAATGTAATTTTGAATAAATAAATAAATAAACCATAAAGAGAAAAAAATGTTTAACAAAACAGCTACAAGAATTGAAGAAAATGTCTTCAGAATATATGGTCAAATATAGGTAAAATAGTTATTGTTACACAGTTTGGAAAGTAGCCATTTGAACCAACCAACCAGTCATAAGCTCTGTAAATACCTAGACATCGTTTTATATTCCAGTTTATTTAATGAACTTCCTTCTCAGTTGTAATGTAAAAATAATTTATACGTTTAAAAGTAATTCTCAAATTGTTGATTGCAAAAAATCAACTCCACTTTCTTATAAATTTTAACGAATAACTTCAGCAACAGAAATTCCCAGCCTTTGTTTTTATAAACAATAAAGAGGTAAATACTTTCCTTACCTTTATATCACAGTATTTTCTTTTAATTGCAAGTATACAAGAATAAAAAAATATAAAGAAAAAGCAACGCTTTGATGTTTTTAAATACTACAATAGGAAATAAACTTAAAGGCGATGTTTCATAAAAATAAATGATAATATAATGTCTATCGATATTTCAACAGAGAGGAAAGATAGAAAAAAATGATTTTACCCGAGGGTCATCACTTTACTTACTGTGTAATATTTACTATTCTGCCCATAAAACCAGCTAATTACAGTTCATAAGCCCTGTAAATGCTTCTATATTCTTATAATTTATTATTCTTTAACTTCTATATTCCCTATACGATTTCTTCCTTGTCGGTTGCGATGAATATTAATCATGTAAACTTCCTAGGGTGTAGTGGTCAGCGCGTTTGCCTACCACGCAAGAAGTCTCAGGTTCGATTACCGCATGGTTGGTATGAAATCATTATTTAAAAATGTGTTTCTACACTATGATGTTCATACTCGTAGTCCCTGGACTGGCTCCTGAAGCGTAAGACTGTTCATCTTATCTTCATGTCACAAAAATGATCGAAATAAGCTCCGAAACGGAATGATAATGATGTGAAAAAATCGGCGCTCTGGTGCTATA
Source organism: Micrasema longulum (assembly GCF_059751315.1). Taxonomy (NCBI): domain Eukaryota; kingdom Metazoa; phylum Arthropoda; class Insecta; order Trichoptera; family Brachycentridae; genus Micrasema; species Micrasema longulum. The sequence goes on from NW_028278568.1 coordinate 26,031, forward strand.
ATCTAGGGAGAAAATACGTGAATACGTTTATATGCAGAAAAGCCAAAATCCGTTTCTTTTTATAATCAATTCGCCCGCTCTTGTGATGTTACCGGAGCGGCGCGGTAATAAAAGAAATGCACTAATAAATTAATATCTCGGCAGCTGCTATAAATATTACCACCACAATAGTTTTTCCTAATCTGCAAGTATAAATAAAATTTCTATCATGTTTTTTTAGGTTTAAGTTGATTCTATTCGTTTTATTCTAAACACTTACAGAGGTAAATACCATTAAACTTTTGTATACAACTTAAGTGCATAGCATTCGTTGAGAGAACACAGAAGAAGTTTCTTTGTTACCTCTACATGAAATAGTATGGATACTACACATTGCAGTACTCATCATTGTTCCTTTTATGTATGCTCGGTATCACAAATTTGCAAGCCAGAAGGAGCATTGTCTTGCTTATGATATCTTTTAAACTTATCAACGGGTTAATTTACAATGCCAACATTTTAGAGCGCATAAAATTATATGCACCGAGCAACTATTTAAGAGCTAGGCAACTCAGACCATTTGTTTTTCCAGAATGTAGGAAAAATTAACCTTTGTTAATGCCTGCGGGGAGAACGGTTGGTCTGTTGAACAGCCTACCGAGAGAGGTGAATCTTTTCCATGCTGGGATTACCAGTTTTAGACTCTCTCTCTCTAACTATGTATCATAATATGTATTAGTGACTTACTTTTCTTTGTTGTCTATTGTTGATATTTATTTTATTTTATTCAGAAAACATACAGTCATACATAATATGTATTAAAAACAACAATTTTTTTAAACAAAAAGACGTTTTTAGTTTTTATAATTATGCAAAAGATGTAAACATTAAATGTGACAAAAAAATAAATAAATAAGAAAATCAAGTGAAAAAAGAATAATTGTTAACATTTGCGTTTTACATGGTGGTTATGTTGGTAAATTATTAAAATAAATAAAAATACCGAATGCACACTCCGAGCTATCCATGCACACTTCCTTATTTCTTTATCAAAAACGTTTTCCCTCTCTGTTGAAATAAATTTAAATATGAACAACTCCCTAGTGAGAAAATCCAGCCAGTCTGCAAGCATTTGGATATACTCAAACATTGTTGTGTTTCCATATTATTTACCCTTAATTATTTGTGTGTAAAATTTAAAAAGTAATGATTATTTTTTATTTTTTTAAATGAATAACCCGCTAAGCCTCTATTTTGAGGCTTGTCAGCAGGTGAGATAGAGGGAATATAGAAGAAGTTGATGAAAAATACACCACAACACCCAGACCAATTAAGAAAAAAATCGTTCTTGGATTATTTTCTTGTAACTGGCGGGAATCGAACCCGTGACGCCAGTTTCACAGTTGGCCGTCTAACCAACTACGCCACGGCGCCTGTTTTGATTAGGTGATTTGCGAATTCGGAGACATTATTATTGTGAAGACACCTCATAATAGGTTTTTTAACATGAATTTCAATTATTTTATATTCTTCCAACGGAAACTGAAGGATAAGAATTGCATTTTAATTACGTCTTGAAACCGGTAAACATAAAAAAGTCAGTAAGTGGTTATTTACAAATATTTATTAACATTTAGTAAATTAGATCATTTTTAATTGATTTTTTTTTTCATCGGGATCTCCAAATTTGCCTCTGAGACAAATGTTTAACACATTCATTTAGAAAAAAGAGATGTTTTATAATTTTATCACTAAGCAAGGCACACATGCAAATAACTTTATTGGGATGAAAAGAGACAATGAACATCGGGTGATCATTTCCTAACCTCAGGTTACCACACAGTGACTCAAGGGAGTTTTTTCACACAGTATGTTAAAATTGAGGAAGAAAAAATATTCTCCTTTAAAATATTGGTCCTGTCCGATTTCGATGTTTTGCCAATGAGGAATTCCACTGTTTTCTAATCTATTTTTTTCTATTAGCGTACTATTTAACAATGAAAAAAAAAAGTTTTTTTTTCGTGCGTTTTTTACAAAGATATGATTTTTTAAAGTTACGTTTAACAAATACCGCGCCAAATGACTGTAATCAGTGTGTCACTTTTCAGAAGTGACGTCATGAAACGGTTGGCGTTCTTACTTTCACTGACCTGACAAGAATCTATGGAATATTGCTTTGATTACTTTATTTAGTTGATCGTAATTTGCTCATTTCTGTGTTATGGTTGTTTTTACGAACGTTTCGATTTAGAAAAACCTAGAAAGTTGACATAATATCTGGTTGAAATGTCACAAAGTATTATTTGCCGGATTTCAGGTCGTAGATCGTAATCGAATTATTTGAATTATCTCTGGTTGAAATGTCAAATTATACAAATTATACTATTTTTTTCTATGGTCAAAACGTTCCTTACGAGGTGTGGGGGCTTTAAAGCGGAAACCGGAAATACTACACGTATATATAAGGAGTGACGTCATTATTTACGATTTTAAAATGAATACTATTTTTAACATTTTTTATTTATTTTTGGTGCGTTTTTGAGATATTTCATCCTACTCCAAAATGTTTAAATATTCACGTGTACACGAAAACATTTTTCGATTTTAATTCCGGGTTGGGCTGGAATTTCTCATTACGGCTCAATATACTACCGGGATTGGATAGATCTATTTCCAACTTTTGCGACTAATCTCTTGGGAATTAATTTTAATTAATAGTATTATATATGTACACGTGTAAAACTTTTTTTGCCACACACTTAAATGTCAAATCCCGGATGTAATTTGATAAATTTTGTGTATTTAGGAAGTTCAGTGTTATTTTTCTAAAATATACTATCGTTTAATGCCAAAAAATGCTTTAATTGTCAGCGTCGTTCAAAGTAGTTGATTTTTATAAAAATCGCTTTTTCTATTTTTTTCATACATTTTCAAGAAACTTCGTTGTGCAATTTAATGCTCATATTTTTACCACGTGTAAGAAAATATTTTTCATTTTCAATTTTAAAATAAGTTTTTTTTTCTTCTCATGTACTCTTATATTCAAAATTATATAAATTCTAATAAATAAATAACTATAAACGTGTAAGTCACTCTCCAAGCACAAGAGCTAGTCTCCTTTTTTTATAACATTTACTAGATGTTTTAAAGTAGATTTGTCTGGAATTAAAAAAAACATATTCAGGTGAGCGTAACAAACAAGGCGTAGATGTCTAAAATAATGTAACTGGAAAGTTTGAAAATAAGACGTATAGAAGTAGAGAAAGCAAGGTCCATACGCAAAAATATTGTGATTGTAAGTGAAACCTAAATGTGCTCCACTTTTATATGGGACAACAATTTGTTTGTTATGAATCAAATGGCCGACGCCAAGACGCGCTTGTTTAAAATTTAAGCCGACTAGAAAGACCACATAACTCCAAAACATAAAATAAGTATTTCCTTTATAAGAAATGTTACTGCGCACCAAACCTAAATATTTAAGAGCTTTCTTATTCTTTACACAACAGTCTAAAAATAATAATTATACAAAAGTAAATTTTTGCAGCTCTTACACTAAAATACCATACAAAAAAAATGTTAGTACTAATAATATCATACAAAAAATATTCGTGTGCATACGCGATATGATATAATTAGAATACTCTAGCCTAGATGCAACATTAAAATATCTCATAAAAGGTTTAAATTTTGCCATTATACACTCTGTTTACATTAAACATTTTGTTATTTAGCCAGAATATTAAAAAAAAAAAAAAAGGTTTAAAATCTATAATTTTTCTATAAATGAGCCTGGTGGGGGAGAGAGGGCGAGCTCCTTACCCTGCCTCACCGTGGTTACGCTTATGCTCATCGACTTAACTAAAAATAGTTCACTGTTTCCCTCGACACAGGGAAACCTTGATAGGTAATAAGTAAAATATTTTTTTAAGAACAAAAAAAAAAAGAAATTTTCACCAGTAGCTTAAAACAATTATTCAACAATCAAAAGAAATTTATTATAGATAATCTTTGTAACAAATACAAAACATTGGCTATTAATATTTCTTATATATTGATATATTTAATTTTTCATTACCAAATACCTAAAACAAAACAAAGAACATATCCTAGGCAGAATAAAAATCACATAAATACATCGCCACCAGTCTGACGATATCGGTCGTGGCAAAACCAGGTCACGAATGAGCATTATAAAGTAAAGAGTAACTAAACTAAATATATTATTTTTATTTTATTATGTGTACACTTGTTACCATATATTTGAGTTCACCGCGCCCGCGCCGCGTCGAAAACACTCGTCATTGTGGCCAAGCACTCAACCTTATTGAAATGCAGTTCTACCAAGAAATGTTGGAGAAACCTAATATATTCAATATATCTAGTTAAAATAGTTATAATTTGTGTAATGTACTTACTATTGTACAGAATATCATTTTGTTTAAAATAACTAAGTATAAAAAATGTGTGTTTTTTAAATATATATTATTACAATATTTGAGTTTATCTAAATGTTTGTAGACAAAAAACTGGATTTTACTCCCTCGGGAGTCATTAATATTAACAAATTTTCCCTAATTTCCCTATTCTCTTCTTTAAGGTGTTCTCCATCCCAGTTGTAATTTGTTAATCTTAATGACTCCCGAGGAGGTGAAATCCCGTCTTTTGAATACAAAAATTTGGACAAACTCAAATATTGTAATAACACCAACTGGTCTAAGAATAGGTTTAAAAACGGGAAAAATATTTTCAGGCCTTGCCTAGTATGTGAAATAATTCAGTCAGATGAATCTTTTTACAACAATGGTTTCAGCTCTTTAATTTAAATAAAATCAACAAATGGAAGAATTTATTGCGGATGTTTAAACAAAGGCAAAATGGTAAATTTTACACAGTGTGTAAAGTGGTCATGTAAATCAGCCAATGACAGGTCATAAGCCCTATAAATGCCCAAACTTCCATATACCCTTCTCAAAAATGTTTTTCCTCTGTGTTGCACAAATTTAAACATATAAATGTGTAACAATATTTTGAGTTTGTCCAAATAATTGTAGACAAGGACTGGATTCAACTCCCTAGGGAGCTGTTTATATTAACATATTAACTCAAAATATTGTTGATAAATCCACCTGGTCCATGAAGAAGAATAGAAATTGAAAAAATAACATTTTCAGGCGTTGCCTAGTATGTCGTTGAAATAATTCAATTAGATGAATCTCACCCGCAAAAATAAAGGTTTCAGCTCTTTAACTTCACAAACATCAACAGATGAAAGAATTGAAGGAATGTAGATGTTCAAATATGGGCAGAATGGTGAATTTTACACAGTGTGTAAAGTGGCCACTTAAACCAGCTATTGACAGATCATAAGCCCTGTAGATGCCTAGACTTCTAAATTACCTTCTCCTTAATGTTCTTCTTCTCTGTTGTAATATGTTAATATCAATGTTTCATAAACACTCTAGAGTGCCATCGAAAAACGTCTAAATTAAGAACAATATTTTTAAAATTATTTTTGCATATAAAATTCATTTTGTGCTTCTATTTAGGTACAATACGTAATATTGTACAAGCATTACTACTACCCATTCTAGATTACGCTGATGTTTCCATGACTGATTTAAGCTGTGAGCAACTCGATAAACTTGAACGACTTCAGAATACATGCATAAGGTACATTTTTGGTCTTAGGAAATATGACCATATTTCTGATTATCGTAGGCAACTGAAATGGCTCAAAATTAGACAGCGGAGAGACTATCACTCCCTCTCACTTCTGTTCAATGTACTTCATAGTCCTAACGCTTCTATATACCTGTGTGAAAAATTTCAACGCTTATCAGTTCATGGTTTACCTCTTCGTTCTCATTCTCAAGGCACTCTCTTAATACCCATACACAATTCCTCTTTCTTCTCTAACTCATATAGTGTCCATGCGGCTCGACTGTGGAATCATCTGCCATCCACCATCAAAGATGTTACTACATTAACTCTGTTTAAATCACGTCTGAAGAAACATCTCCTTTCTCTTCCTTAATCTCTTCTCCTTTCTTTTTTCCTTTTCCCATTGAGTAATAGTTTTGATTTAAGATAATTTGTAAACAAATACGTTTATTTCTATTTTCATATATTTTTTACTTTTTAATCTTTTTTTCTATTAAATATGTTCTGTAACTTGAATTATAAAAATAAAACTTTTCTTTAATTTTTTGGTTGGAAGAAATTTCCATTTGGCAATAAGCCCGCCAATGTACAAATAACATTATGTACAAAAAGTTAAATTAAAAATATTGCATGTGAATAAATCAATGATAAATTGTATGACACTACGCACAAAGTGCAACATGCATTGATCCAGTTGAAATGCAGTATTGTATCAGTCATTGTAGTCTTGCGAGAGCCAATTACATGTCGTGCACACTGCTGAACTCGATTTAGTACCAGTACTTGGGCAGATACAGGTTGCGCCATAATTGTATACAGTTACATATATAGGCATCACAATATTCCCTAGCTAAAAGCTTAGGCGTATCAGGAAATACGTCTATGAAACAATTCAATATGACCGAGTGATGGATACGAGATATTAAAACGTATTATTTGGCTGTACATGTAAGTACTTACAAAGGTTATCAAAATGAAATGTAGGACATTGCTTTTACCATAATTGAACCAATCGAAAATTTTCTTTTTGAAATATATATGTATGTAATACATTGTATTTTAATGGTAATGGGGGAATTATAGATTTTTTTAATCCAACTACAATTCCATCTTAGGTTTAAGATTATGATAATTCATTTGATTTCCTAATTTTGTTGGTCACTTGATTTTTGTATCGAAACAATTAAAGTAACTAGCAGGCAACTGTTCCGCACAAGGCAATTTGGCCCTTCAGGCATGTAATTGGCCCTCCGGGCCTCATTTTACAGCACTCCATTCCTCAGTTGGTTAGAACCTTAAACACCTAGAAATATCACCCATTTGGGCCTCACTTTTTTTTTGCTCAGAACAGTCTAAATGCTATGAAGAAAAATGTCACTCAAAATAATGCTTCCAAAACCTAACTAAATTTACAGGTATGATATATTAAATATTTTGAAATCAGAAATACGCATTTCCATCATTTTTCAAAACAAATTGAACAAAGACAAAAAAAATAACTTATAGTTTACTGTACATAGAAAAATCAACCTCAAAAATCTATAAATTAATAGCCAACTGCTCATTTTATTCAAAAGTTGTCACTCCTTTGACAAATACTCGTATTTTCATAACTTTTTAAATAACTTTGTAAAAACCCAACCAATAACGACAAAGCATCTTAATTTACTCTAGTACAGTCTACAAAAAAATGACCTAAGCATTCAAAATATTGAATAATCACCCAAATAAAATAAAATTATCTTGTTTTTATTAATAAGTTATTGAGAAAAAAAAAGAAATTTCTTTTAGGGGGCGTTTTCCAACTAAACAATTTACTGTTTATTATCTGCCAAATAGCTAAGATAAAATTATGTGATATATTCCAAAAAATATTCGTTACTTTATTGATATTTGATACAGAATCACTACATTTAACATTGTACACATTTTTATTTTTCATTGTATTTTGAACATATTTAGTGTATCTAAAAACAATTTATTGTAAAAAAATCTGCAAAAGCTGTTTTTTTTATAATTATGAAAATAGCGAAATACGTAATTAAACTGGTGTAATAACTTATATAAGTTACTAAGTTAAAATACTTGGTACACTTCCATAATTAGCGCTTTCACCCTCTAATGGGCATCTTCAGACTGGTGAATATTCAATGTTTGAAAACATATCAGTAATATGTATGACGCGTTTTTAATTTAACATGAAAATGGTTGCAAAACTATTTATACTATATTTTTTTTTTATTTATAAATAAAATTGAAAGTATTATAAATTAAATAGAGGGAGTTTATTTCAATTTTAAATCAATCACTCATTTCACTTTTATTTTAATTTTATTTGGAAACGTTTTAATGCTTCAATAAAGTGAATAGTGTTTTTTAATATATTTCATAAATGGTACATGTTTTTTTTTTTTAATCTATACAAATCTACTTTTATACATCTAGTAAAAATTATAACTGTAACTCTTCAAAAAAAAAGACTAGCTCTGGTGCTAGGAGAGTGACTTACACGGTTAAATTTATTTATTTATTGGAATTTATATAAATCTGAATAAACAAGTAAAAGAGAAGAAAAAACTATAAAAGGAATAAAAATAATAATACACTCACAGTCATTAAAATTTAAAGCAGTTCTTACATTTGTTCAAAAATATTTACTTTGAATTTATTTATTGATTTATTCGTTTTAATAGTTTTTAGTTCATTGGGAAGATTATTGTATATTTGACACCTTTGAAGACAAAGCAGAACAGATTATTACAATTTTAATGTTATACCTAACCATCTGAGTATAAAAAACGTGTTTTTTAAAATAATTTTCGGGTATAAAAACAAGTATATACAAAACGGCTTGCAGCTGGCGTCATGTCACTTTACGTACAAGTATGGCTCGGTAACGTTATACGAACATTGTCCCATAGGGCGCAAAACGTCTTGTTTTCCGGTATTTCAAAACATGCACATTTTAAGCCTTCGTAGAAAAAAAAATACCCGAAGAAACAGAAATAATATTGTGGTTGGCGGAGTTTTCGTCGTACGGGTTCAACTTTTAGGATCATGTAATATAAATCTTATTTTTTAGAAACATGTCTTTAGTATGTGCAGTAGAGTGGGCCGGTGATGTATGAGGTTTTTTTTTTTATACATCAAAGTGAAAGGGGTCTAAAAAGTTGCATTTTGGATCACATTGAACGTAAAAATTATTTTAAAAAATATTCCGTACTACCTTTGGCCCTCAACCGAGGTTTGAAGTTCATCACTGTCTGAACATTTTGTTAATTATTGATATTGATAAAATTATTTTGTGTTAGTAAAGAAATAGCTTAATCACATTACAAATTCAAACGCGCTTTAAAACTACCGAAATGGAAAAAGTTTACATTCCGCGGAACTAATTCCGTCAAGCGCCTGGCTAATATTGACGAAAACAATGGCCTATTAAAACTATGCTACCTATTTATTAGAAAACAAAGTGCAGCTTATGCCCTTAGATGCTTATTTAATAAGATTAATGCACATTTTAACATTTAATTAGACTGATTTTCTTACTTAAATGCGAAATGACAGCCGGTTTACTCCAAAAATCGACTTTTTCGAAAATTTCAAGCTCTGGTTGAGGGCCAAAAGTAGTATCGAATATTTTTTTTGATATTTTTTGCATTCTGAGTAATCCAAAAGGCAACTTTTTAGACCCCTTTCATTTCAAAATTCGGAAAAAAAAAATATCGGCCCATCCTAATGTGCAGTATGAGCCAGCTGTCCTTTATCTTTACAAACAGCATTAATGTATGCATCTTTATCACGTCTACATACTTTTTGCACTTGACGGTGTAATGCTCTATGTTGCTGTCTGTTGCTGTTTAAGAAGGATACTGTCTTTTTTGGACATATTGCTAGACGTAAGCCAGACAATCTAGAAAAGGCAATAATGTCTGGCTGAGTTGAAGGAAGGAGAAACCGGGGTAGAATCCCATATAGATGGACTAACGAAATAAAGGTGGCTGCGGAGCTAAAATTTGATGAGTCAGTTCGTCGGGCTGTGGACAGACTGGAGTGGAACAGACTAATCAGAAGTGTTCATGGTGATGATCATGATCCTCAGCATTGCGGGACCGACTTGGAAGAAGAAGAAATATAAATGTATCCTTTATAAATCAGAATTTTTGTTGTTGGAGAAGGATTCATTTGGCTGGTGTGAATTTTTCTGTGACAGTTGTTTTGTATGCTCGACGTTTTTGCCATGGATGATCAAGCGCGCGGCCGAAAAGTTTGATTCTAAGAAACGCAAAATTATATGCACATGCAAAACGAATTCTTTAGAAATTTTCATTTTTCACATACCTTTACACTTTGCCTCATATCTGGCCACGCTGATGATTTAATGTTAAATAAATACGAACACGTGAAATCAAACATAATGATTTTTATCAGGAGCATTAAAAATACTTTAAGCATTACCCAAAACACTAAACAAAGTTAAATTGATCAAATCGTATTAATTTTAATCCATTTTTATTTATTATTTGACGCTAAATCATCAGTGTTGCCATTGTATGAAGCAAAGTTTCGTCGCATTCAAAATATAAAAACCCTCAAATTAATCATTGGATGAAAACTGGCACAAAAACTCTTGAAATGTTAAAAACGACCTATAAACGTTATGATATGAAGAAAATTTAAACGTTTGAAGTTGTTTTCCCCTTTTTGAAAGAAGTGAAATGTCAATTAATGACCATCCTCGTTCTGGACGTCCTTTTACGGCCCGAACCGACGAAAATGTCGAAATGATTTGGAGTTCAGTGAAGCGAATTTTAAATGAAGATTTGTGGATAGCAATAACGACTGCCAAATTTGCTTTCAAACAGTCCACTTTGTGCGCCAATTTTTGGCCAAAAGAAGCATCACCGTTGTACTTCCCCCTCATATTCACCCCATCGAGCCCCTTGTGACGTCTTTTTATTCTTTTGAATGTTAAAATAAGTAAAAAGATAGCGTTTTACCGACGCGATGCCACGTTGCTGGGGTTAAAAAAAACGACGCAGACGATGCCGACGTCAAGCATTATAGAAAATAAATTTCAAAAATGTTTTCAATAACGGAATAAAATATTGAATAAAGACCATTAGCCCCAATGGTGAATCTTTTAAAAATTAATAAAGGTTTTTTAAAAATAAATAAATTAAATAATAGTTTGGTTTCTTTAAGGTACCCCATTGTATACATTGATGTTTCTTGTCAACACAAAAACTGTTTTTTTCAATGAGGAAGTTCTGGGTATTTTTTATTTATTACCAGATTATCAAACTAAGCCAACAATGTTGTATCGCATTATAATCGCTATGATTCTTTAAAGTTAATTAATTTTAAAACCCTCATCGAAACTTCAAAATTACACCACCCGCAATGACATGAGTTATAGTCGTACTTCCCCCTCATATTCACCCGATCGAGCCCCTTGTGACGTCTTTTTATTCTTTTGAATGTTAAAATAAGTAAAAAGATAGCGTTTTACCGACGCGATGCCACGTTGCTTGGGTTAAAAAAAACGACGCAGACGATGCCGACGTCAAGCATTATAGAAAATAAATTTTAAAAATGTTTTCAATAACGGAATAAAATATTGAATAAAGACCATTAGCTCCAATGGTGAGTCTTTTAAAAATTAATAAAGGTTTTTTAAAAATAAATAAATTAACCAATAGTTCGGTTTCTTTAAGGTACCCCATTGTATAAATTGATGTTTCCTGTCAACACAAAAACTGTTTTTATACAATTAGGAAGTTCAGGGTATTTTTTATTTATTACCAGACTATCAAACTAAGCCAACAATGTTGTATCGCATTATAATCGCTATGATTCTTTAAAGTTCCTTAATTTTAAAACCCTCATCGAAACTTCAAAATTACACCACCCGCAATGACATGAGTTCTAGTTGGTGAGTGATCAAAATATATATCTCAAAGGTGAAACATATCTGACAAGAAGCAAATAAAACATGGGTGTAACTGACGTTTATTGAAAGAACTCAGGTGTTATACGACATCGTTTGACAGGAACGGATTTGTTTGTGGGAACAACAGTTTGTTTTTGCTTCTGATGTTTAAAAGTCAAATCCGATGCAATTATAATTTGTACCCCAAATACGCTAAACGTCAAAAAATAAAGCTACTCCGGTAACCAGAAATCTGCTGCCAGTTGCAATCATGTTTGATTATGGTGGTCGTAACATAACAAAGCTTTAATTTTATAGTTATCGTAAACACGTCGTTACATAAACCTGTGACGTTGCAAAGCAGTTCAATCAGTAAGCAATAAGTGGTAAAGAAAGAAATTTTCTCTCGCTAAATTGTAAAAAAAACACTGTTTTTTCCATTGTACAACTCAAAATCATCTTCTTCTTTTTTTTTCCCTTACTGTAATGTTTCATAATAAATATAGTAATCGTGACATATGTAATAACTGCAAAAAAATGATGTCTGAAAGGTGCATAAAATACCTGGGAGTAATCATTGACTGTCAACTTAAATGGACCAATCATCTTGGAATAATTGTTAATACACTGAAATATTCAACCTTTGTGTTCAAACGACTAAGTATTAACGCCCAGCTAAATACTATTAAAATGGTATATTTTACACTTGTATAGTCATCGCTTTCCTATGGAATAATTAGATTGGAGAAACTTACAACAACCATATTAAACCTTTAAAAACTGTTCAAAAATTTATATTAAAAATAATGCTTCACAAAAATCGCACTTTTTAATCTTTCCAATTGTTTCAAGAAGCTAAACTTTTAGACATAAGACAAATATATTGTTTTAAATATTTATAATATATATTTAAGAACCAAAATTTATTTACAAGTAATTCGAATTAATCAACTGAAATAATAAATTGTGTGTTACAAATGCCACATTATAAAACGAGGCTCGGACAGAAACATGAATATTTTATAGGCCCAAAAACGTTTAATTCTTTTTTTACTGATAATATTTCATTAATTTCAAACGTTCATAATTTTCCTTCTTTTGAAAAACAAGCACTATCCTGGATTCAAACTAAAGATATGAACTCTTTTTTTCTATAATATATTTTGTTTCCCTTTAATAATAAGGAATATTTTTGTATTTTTTAATTACTATGAAAAAAAATACTATGTTATCTTTTCGAGAATATTTTATTTTCTCTTTCTTATGTTACACATAAATATAATAACTTTCTTTTTATTATACGACCAAACATTCATTAACATTTCCTTGCATTAACATACCCACGAACAGGCTATGCCTCTGTGGGATTTATGTTTATTATTAATATGTATTTCATTGCAATGTAATTATCCTTTTTTTTAATACTCTGTTTTACATCAAATTTACTGTAAAAAAACAAGAAAAATTAAATAATAATAATAAAAATAAAATTTTAAAATAAAACTATAGTCATGCTTCTAAAACAGTTTCACAAAAAAACAAACAGTTATTTTTAAACAGTCATTTATAAATCTGCTTTTAAACGGTTACTGTGCAAAATACTATTCAAAATATTGAATCAAAGTGTTTCTCAAAATAATGGTTTAAATGCCCACGGGCTAACTACTCTCCTCCCATAAAAAAAAATAGCAACGAAATGTGAATTGGGAAAATTTTTCTTTAAAAAATAACCAGTAATAACAGTTTTTAGAGCAGTGTAGCAAAACCGTGACCAAAACTAGTCAGAGTACGAGATTGTTAATTTACTTAACGGTTTAGAGCAGCGTGGCTCATAACTCGTAAGACTCGTAACAGTTTTGAAATAGTTTTGGCTGTTGCTTTTACTCGATTTTTCGCCCACACTGCTCTTAACAATTATTAAGAAATCTATTTACGAAACAGTTTCATTTTTGAAACAGTAACTGTAATTGATACTCTGAACCAGGCAACCCAAACGCCCATCTCTACTGAGCAAGTCTTTTATATATCTTATTTCCCGTAACACCACACTTCATCATTGATAAATATCGTAATGTTGACATCTCAAAGACTAGACTTTTTTAGGTATGGATTACCACCTACCAGCCATCAAAATGATAATATGCCACAGGATTACTGAAAAAGGAAAACTCGATGACATAATTTGCGAAAAATTTGTCAAAGTTCAAATCCCTCGATTGAATATTTTTCCATCCTCTCTCTGTCCCAGAAAAAATCTAATAAATCAATCTTTATAAAAAAGACAGAGAAAGCCAGTGAATACTTTGCAATTCTTTTCCTTATAATAATCTCTTTCAATTAATCTTTGATTCAATTTTTTGCCATACTGGAATATCGGAAACGAATGAAGTTTATCCGATAATTAATACAAATTCCCGGAAGTATATTTCACACGTCTTTCGCAATAATCAAATTTTTACGATTATGATATTTTGCGTGACAAGTGTTTTCAATAAATAAAAAAAAACAATATATATTTATGCATGTATATTACGATTTTTATTTATTTAAATATAAGAGAAACATACAGCTTGTTTCAAATTTATTTTCAAACAAAAGTTTATTTCATTGGAAAAACACTAGTTACGTTTTCTACAGAGGGTGGCATACAAACTCTGTTGGCTTATCTTTATAATTTCTGTTACAGTTGATTCAACAATTTTTTGAGTATGTACAAATGTTTGCAGACTGGCTGGATTTCCTCACTAGAGAGTTATTCCAATCTTAATTTGTTGCAACAGATAGTTTCAGCTCTTTTTATTCACAAAAGTCAACAGATGGAAGAGTTGAGGAAATGTAAATGTTTAAACATAGACAGAATATTAAATGTTACAAAGTGTTTATAGTGACAAATGCCTAGACTTCCATATGTCCTTCATAAAATGATTTCTTTCTGTTCCAACAAATTAAGATCTGAATAACTCCTAAGGCAGGATATCCAGACAGTCTGCAAACATTTGAACATACTCGAAACATTGTTGGATCAACTAACTGGTAAAAGAAGAAGTATGAAATGTTGTAAATAATTTTCAGACATTGCCTATTAGGTGAATTGGTTCAGCCGGATTTTTATTTTTATTTTTTTATTTTATTTTATTCAGAAAACATATAAGTACATAATAAGTATTAAAAAAATCAATTTTTAAACATTAAAAGACCGATTAAGTTTTCATAAATTATGCAAAAGATATAAACATTAAATGTGACAAAAAAATTGAAAATAAATAAGAATTTCAAGTGAGAAAAGAATAATTGTTGACATTTGCGTAATGAACTAAAATAAATCCCAATTCAAGCAAAAAATGCTCGCTTGAACATAATGTTTACAATACTTTTGACAGTTGCCATGACGGTATGCGTAACGACAGTCTATATTTATCTACTGAGCGATTACATGGCCGACTCTCGATAGTATACATACTCCCAGAAAAAAAGTAAAACAGATGAAAAAATATAAAAAATAAATTTATTTTTTACAGTGGTATCTTTCTAACGCCTTGATTCTTTTATATGTTAATAGGGCAGAATCTAGACACATCATTTTTTGCATCTAGCTGCTCGTTTTCAAAACTGATAGTTATGTCAAAATTTAATTCGATTAAATAATTTGGTTATTTCTTTCTCATAATTTTGATAGGTTTTTAAGAAATAAATTGCCAACCTCATCACGATCAAAAATTTAAATTTATCGTAATTAAAGGAAAAATTGAAAAAAACTTTTGTCATTTTTAATGCGTATCGAGGGGTTTTTGAGCCGTCGATACAAACCGATGTACTTACATCAAAACTTGACGGAAGGGGGGATCGGAAGCGTATCTTAGTAATCAGTCGGGAGAATTTTATATTTGACTATGTCGTCATACTGAAGCTTTGTTATTTTTGTGTGTAGATATGTGTTCCGTGACGTACGATTCCCCTTGTTACATATCGATATACCTTCCAAAAACTTGAGGGTCGGTAGTGTATCTTCGTAATCGCTAGAGAGAAATTATCTTCAACTATACCGTCAAGGTAAAAGTATGACGTCTTTATCTTCCCATTGTAATCGGAGCCCAGACATGACTCTAAATAAACTTGTCTAATTGCAAGAACTTTGGCCTCTTTCAACAATTAAGATTTGAACCTATGCACCCTTAAACACACCACGTTTACCGTTCTGAATAAACCAGTGTGTGTGTGACTCTGGTTTTAAATAAAACAAAGGTTACAAATCTTCGGAAGATTATTTTTTTTTTATATACGAGATGCCAAAGTAATGACTGGATATTTAATTAAGTTAATTTTATTACATTGTTATTACTCTCTAATGAAATTTACTGATATCGATACTGGGTGTGCTGAACAAACCAATCACCAAATTAAACGACAAATAGAGAAATCGATAGCGGAACTATGGAGCTTTTATTTTTCGAGGCTTAATTAGTAAAAACAATTAGCTTCAATTAGATATGATTAGTTGTCTCTCTTTTGTTTGTAATTTTCTAAATCAAATGTGAAATGGTTTGTTTGTGTTTGCAAGTATGAGTTGTAATGCTCAATTAACTATTCTTAAAGAAAACTTTTAATTACTAACTAAAATGATATTTTTTAACGAGAGATGAAGCTTTAAAATTATTGCAATTGAGAAGAAAGGCATGTTTAAGAAGGGTATATGGAAGTTTAGAAATTCACAGGGCTTATGACCTGGAGAGCGAATTGGCAATGAACAAAAGTAAGTCAACAGTGATGGTATTTGGAAGGGGAAGTTAGGTTACTGACTGCATTATAAATGTAAGCAACGAATGTCTTGAACAAGTAAAAGAATTCGTCAATCTGGAAACATGTTTTCAAGAGATCGAAAAGTAGAATAAGATGTTGAAATGAGAGTGAATGCGGGCAACAAAATAAACGGCGCACTAAGCACAGTAAATGCTAATAAAAATATGTCAATCGAAGCTAAACTGGCTGTGCACAACGGAGTTTTAGTCCCAGCACTTATGTATGGAAATGTAACATAGAACTCGCAGAGGAAGGATGAAATTCGAGGCAACGCGATTGACATACGATCTCTCAGACGAATGTGTAGGAAATCAGTGTATGACAGGGTTGCGTATGATAAAATCAGGCGAGAGTGGAAATCTGAGTTAAGTGTAATTGATAAGATTAAAAAAGGTCTATGAGATGTTTTGGTCATGTAGAATTAATAAAAGGCGTATAAAAATAGAAAAAGCGAGGTCCATGTACAAAGACAAAGTAATACGGCGTTCTATTCTCTCCGCCTACCCCCGTGGGAGAACGGCGTTAGTACACACTCCACTGATCAAACTAAACTATTCCACTGTCTCTTAATTCTTACTACAGTCTGCCTCACTCTGCCCGCGTTCTCCTCTCATAAAGGAGAACAATTAGTTTTTATTATAAACAAATGGCCAGCGCCAAGACGCACCAGTTAAAATAAAAGTCATATCTTAATATATTTTTCTTAAAGCGCCCTGTTTTACCTACTCTTATAATGTTACAAACACAATACACATTGTTTCTTATTCATGACACAATAGTCCAAAAATAATGAGAAGGAAAAAGTACATCTTTCAAGCTTCAAAACTTGAATACAAGTACAAGAAAATGTTAGTATTAATTACATCATACAAAAAAATATCCATGCGCTTACGCAATAAGACATAATCAAAATACTCTAATGGGCCAAATAGAAAAATAAAATATCTTCAGAAATCTGCTCATAAAAGGTCTAAACAGTTATGATTAATAAAAATGGTAAATTTTTAAAGATCTACTATTTTAAAATCCACAGCATAATTATCAATTTTCAATCCAATTGGAAAATGTAACTTTTTTTTAAAACTAAAAAACTGTCGATCGAAAAACAAAATTTTTGATTCTTATTAGTAGCATAAAAAATATTTTGAAACTTGTAATTTTATATAGGTGCGAAGGTTTTGTAATTTTATGTTCCCGCAAAAACGGCCATTGCATTGGCAACGCCCCTAATGGTTATTGCGTCACGATTCATGTTATTATAATTTTCAACTTTGTTTCTAACTGTTCAAATTTTTATAGAACATCGTTATCTTGACGTCACAATTATCAATGCAAAATATATCTCTTTTTTTGTATGACACATTTTTTTATAATTACTTTTTAAAGTTATATTTGAACATTTCTCCACAATATCCATATTGATTTTGAAAATAATAATTATTATTCTTAATCCATTTCACATATTTTTATCGGTATTTGTAGTATGTGATATTTTTCTATTTCGGGCCCAAAATGGCTTTATGAAGGATAAACACGTTATGTAGATAAAATTCATTTATTAAAAATACATGTTCCAATATTTGTTTTTTAATCATTATTAAACCGGTTAACGACCCTGCCAGGAATTGAACCTGGAACTCAAAGCATATCACAGCATAGCTTCGTCCCCCGGACACAGATATATGTTTGCATGAATATACATATTTTGATTTATTCGACTGTTTACATACATATTATAAGGGCAGGTTATTGCCTAAGGTCAATTTTTCCCCATCTACCCAGACCGTTCAGTTTGAAAAAAAAAAAAAAAAATATTTTTTATTTATTTATATATGGATTTATTGTAAAAAAAAATAAACATGCTTAATAACAGGGAATCTATAAAAAACCAATTAATGTAAAATAATATGGACATACACTCTAAGTATATTAATGTGGATTCTTATTATTAAGTTTTACTTGCTCAGAAGTTCCGTGTTAGGTCGGGACTCTTTTATACGTTCAGTTAAATCATATAAAAAGTTTATATTTAAACCTCTAACTTTGTGGTTATTATTACATGATAATAAAATAAATAAAACAACTTTGTTTCTACCACTTATTTTTTATTAATTTTTTTAAGCGATTCAAATATAAAAACATTAATTAATAACCAAATAAACAATACTTATTTTAGTCCCCTCTTGTCTAGCTCCAAAAATATTGCTATCAAATTACCAACATTGTAAGGAAAAAATACTTGATTCATTGGGTCCACGTTTAGTATTTAGTAAACATGATAAAAATAAAAATGAATTAATTCATTCGTTACGTAAACCTTGACGAAGAAGCTTGTTTGCTTTGAAACCGGTCGGTGGGAAAAAAATTATTAAAAAGTTAAGGGTTAAAAAAGTTGTTTTATTTATTTTATTTAGCATAAAATATAAGTTCAAGATCACGTTTTTTGAAATCCTACTAAAATAAAAGGAAAGTAGGGAGATCACAGAAAAAATGGATTGACGAAGTTGTCAAACACGTGGGAGAGGTGGAAGAGGCTATATCCAGCAGTGAAGAGACGCAGTTGAAAAGAAGAAGAAGAATTTAAAACAGAATTTGTGTAAAGATAATAATTTTTAATGACGCATTCCTTTTAATAATATTTAATTACTAAGGATTATTAGGTTATTTATTTGTTTATAAAAATACTAGTATTTGTATAATAACGTACCCCTAACTCTACGATACCAAAGGTCCTGAGTTTTGGGATACAACATTATGGAAGGTAAAGGCATGTTTATTATTAAATAATACAAAAAATAAATTAAACATTATTTTAGTGTGTTGTGTTTTAAACATGTGTTTTAGTAAACATCAGGACAACACGCTTCATAGTGAATAAATCTATGCAATATCTCGCAGCAGTCTCCTGCAATGGTCTTTTCCCTTGGACAAAGTCCAAATTTATTCACTTCTTCTGAAAATGGCTTTCGTTTCAGATAACTGAATATGTTTATCCAGGACATTAAACACTGGGCCACAAAAGAGAGATTTCTCTGAGTAAAAGTCGTACGAGTTTTGGTATTGAATTATTCAAATTACAGGAAAACCCCGAACGAGTATCTTGCTGATTAAATTTAATATTGTATGGTAACCGTAAGGTAAAAGACAGGAAGAAAGACAAAAATGTTAATGTATGTTAATTTAGTAATGACAAACGCAAATTCAAATTCAAAACAAACGAAATTCTGAAAATCTACTAACGAGAACATGTCATTAGTAAATCCACAAGCAGGAACTAATAATTTGACCATACAAAGCTTTAAAATAGCGGTTTTAAATGAAATATGTGAACATAAGGCTATTATTTAACAGAATCTGAAATTTGGCTCAAACAAGCTTATACAGCATTTAACAGTAGGATTTCTTTTTTGGAGCATAGATTTTTACATGTCATGCGTCAAAAAATACCGGAATTAGGAAAATCATTATAAGATGTCTTGCCTAAACTTATGCTCATCTCATATTAATGTCATGTTTATCAAAAATATAAATTTACTAAATTATTTTCATTAACACTAAATACATGCCTACGTATTTTTAAATTTGCCATTTACTTTTAGTCGTTTATAAATGTGCTAGAAAATAGGGAAAAACTTGTGTTAGGGTGATATTCAACCCTCGGACCTCGTAATTTGGAGTTTGCGACACTAACCATGTGACTAAAACCCCTCCCAATTAGAAATATGTGGCTTAGAGAGTGCACATTTTTTAAATGATTAGATTTTTTAAATATATTTTAAACATTTACGCTCAAACTACAACTACAAGAAAAAAATTTTTTACGATGCAAGTAAATTATAAATTATGCACAAACCAAAAAAAAAAAATTTAGGAAACTGGGTTAATTTTTTGTGATTTTATTGATATATTTTTTTTAATACAATAAATGTCATTTTAAATGTTTAAAATCAGCAGCAATGCGAGATATTCCATATTATCTTGAATGTGTGTCTTAGTTGGTATATTTATAAATTCAACTCTAGTTAAAGAATTTAAGCTTTTGCTGATGCTGGTGAGATTTATCTGACTGAATTGTTTCACCGTCATACTAGGCAAGACCCAAAAATATTTTATAACTATAACTTCACAAAAATAAACAGTTGTTATAAATACGCATGTCCAAAGGCAGAATGGCAAATGTTACAGTGTATGACCATATAAACCAGCCAACAACAGATCATACTCATTTTAAATACTTAGGATTCCATATTCTCTTCCCTTAAATGTTTTCCGTCTGTGTTGCAATGTGTTTATCTTAATAACTCTTTAGGGAATTAAATCCAGTCCTTGGTTTAAAATTTTTTTAACAAACCTAAAATGTCGTTTGTATACTAGGGTTTTTGATTTGATCCACCCCTGGCCTGCCTTGAGTTGACTTGTCGAGCTGGTGTGCATGTATTTTGTAGCTTTTTTTTTGTAGATTAAATCTTTAACTGTTTAGTATCAACCGGTCTAAAATAGTAAAAAAAAATCTGTCTATGTGATGGTGAGATACCTCAAAAAGTCCCTCATATGTTAATGCATTGTCCCATTTTCAGCTTAAAACAAATGCAACAAGAGGCGCGATGTAGAAATCTGGATAAGAATCTAGACGATATCGAAACAGTAATAAGTCATCAGGCCTTAGGCGATAAAGATTATTTTTCGAAATAAATAAAAATATATCACAAAATGCTTAACACTCTCAAAGTGGAACGGAAGGCCTGTTGATGTTTGTTTATAGTCCAGCTTCTCTTGAATGAGTTTTCTGTTTTTTTTCTTCTGAAAGTAAATGCGGAAAAGATCCTCAACAAGGCCACAGCCTTATTAAAGTAATTATAAGGAACACACTTATCGCATTAAACATAAGCCGTGTGTATAACAAGCAAGGCAAAAAATAAGAAACTCCCATTTAAAAATAAAAATAATTAAATTACAACCAACCACTGACCACTGACCAATGGTCGCCGACCACTGCAAAATGCTTTTCAGTAATGCTGGATAATACTCCAGCACATAAGACAATTAGTGTCAATGGTTGCATTTCACGATGCTAGGTTCGAATTTATTAAACATAAATTAATTCACATGTTGCTCTGATCTGGCTCCCAGTGACCACCATCAATATTCAAAACTCAAAGAAGATTTGCGATGAATGAAATTCTTGGGCGAAAATGAGGTCATGTGCTTTGTAGATGAGTAGTTAGCAGGGGTCAGACAAATGTTCTACCAAGAACATATATACGTTTTGGAGCATTGCTGGAAGAAGTGTTCACAAGTCCAGTGTGACTACGTCGATAAATAAGGTACGAAAGCTTTTCCACGGCTGAAGCATAATTATTAACCTTCGTATTACTTGGATTGAAGAATCTAAATTTAGGTTTAAAAAAGATTGCGAAGAAAGATATTATTGTCAGCTTTTTCAGGTTTAAAAAACTGTTTCTCTTTTCCGTAAATTAAGTACAAAACTAAAAACGTAACTTCTCTCAATATTGGACAGAACTCTGAGAATAATCTTGTCATCATAATTACATTACCTGTATTTCAATGAGTTGAATTTATTTTTTGTAATTAACGAAATTTGTTTTGGATTGTTTCAGATTACCGGAGAGACGAACGTAAAGTTTTTCTTTGCATGGCTTTGATAAAAATAAGATACTCGAATTAAATCCGCGATTTTAATTTAAAAATCAAAAGTAAATGCCCTAATTTTGTGAAGTATAAAAAAGTGTTTTAAAATCATACAAATATTATGTGTTTTTAGTGATGAAGTAACAAGTGTAATAATCATAAAATTGATAATTTCTAATCAAAAATGAGTTCGGTGTTTTTAATATTTGAATTTTTTAATCACAATTAAATCATGTGGTTTTACAAGAGTGTTTGTATTGATATAACATAGATTTGAAACTATTTACGATGGATTTTGACGCGATCGGGCTAGTAGATGAGACTCATAACTATTCCAGTGTCCCGATTCTTACAGATTTCGCTTCTCTCTTCAACAACACTTCACTCCTCTATAACTTGTCTCCAAACGTCTCCGGCAACAGCAGCAATGCCGAGGTGCCGAGTTTTATTCTTCCTTGGTGGAGACAGTTACTGTGGAGTGTGTTGTTTGCTGGGATGGTTGTGGTGGCAACTGGTGGTAATCTAATTGTCGTGTGGATTGTGCTGGCGCACAAAAGGATGAGGACGGTCACCAATTACTTCCTGGGTAAGTTTTTAAACCCACTGTACTCTCATTTCACAGTAGCGCTTACACGTTTGACTTTTATTTATTTCAAAATTTATTTAACATATTCAAATAAAATTGAATCACTTTGTTTGGTGGTAAACCACTTATATTTTTTATTATTTGACAACCAACTAGTTTCGGCAATACTATGCCTTCTTCGGGGTTAATTACAAACTAACAAAATAGCTTTTTTTAAAAATATTATTTGTTATTAACTTTTTAAAATCATTCTTATGTTGTTGAAATTCCATTTGTCGATGCGTTTTGAAGCTGCAAAATTTTTTGTGATGTTAGCTATCATATTATTTTTATCATATTATGTAAATGTTATCAACTATCAAATATCTCAATTTAGTAAATGGGGTCTAGAATTTTAACCGTCCATGCGCTCAGTAGCTGCAAGACTTGTTTTTATCCAGCTTCTAATTTTATAAATTTTCTTTTTATTTCGTTTTTAAAATATCACTTAAACTCTAAACTTCATTGTCAAATAAAAAAATTAAAAGTAAAAATGTAAATAGAGGTTAGATTTATTATTGTCCATGCGCTCTGTAGCTGCAAGACGTTTTGTTATCTAGTTCACATTTATCATACTTGTAATATATCATAATTGGAGACGAGGAACTAGAATCCCAACCGTTAGTGCGCTCTGTAGCTGCAAGACGTGTTGGGATATGTATTAATTGTACAGCGCCCTTGAGGTGATTATCACAAAAATGACGCTATATAAATTATCCAAAGATTTTTTATTTTTTTTTCACAGTGAAGGTAGAGTGGGCGTGGCTACGGGGGTAGAGAATATTTATAAATGACATCTGTTCCATACACTTTTCTAATGTTTTTGGTTGCTACACTTGCGGCATTGTTTTTACAGAATTCATAAAGTAAACAATGACGTAAATGCACTTTATCGACCGACATTTTGAAAAAATACAAGGGCTCTTCACTGTACTCTAGTCAGACCAAAACTAAATAGAAAGTAGAGGGAAAGCATCTTTTATACAATGAAATCATTTAAAAGAAGATACTATTCATCATCTATTACTATTTTAATTTTTTTTTACCTAGGATCATAAAAAACGGTCATAACTTTTGCATCAACCTAATATATGACACAAGAGTATTTTAACATCAATATGCAGTGTCATACGATACGTTTAACTATAGTTCAATAAAATTTTTACCACGTTTGGTTTTATCAACAATAAAGATGATATCGAATCATATATTTTTTCGGAGTATATTTTAAGAAATTTGACAACAAGAATGTCCTTTCTTTTATTCAAAAGATAATTTACATCTAAAAACTTCTACTTTGTACCCAACTATCGCGTCATACCAATAAGAAATACAATCAATAGTAGAACCAGCATTATTAAATCATGTTTTACACAAAAAAGATAGTATGGAAACTTGTTTCAAAAGAATCATAATTGATTTCTATTATCAAACCCGAGCCATCAATATAGAACACAGCTACTGACTAATCAAATTGATCTATCTATTTAATGGACTACAATATTCTGAAATGCTATTTAGCTATTTAGGTACATAATTAATCATGTGTACTGTGTACATCTTATTAACATACGTACTTCGCATGCTTATGCATAAGTTATAACGTAGTATTAGGTCGATCTGAATGCGAATATCAATTTCTGCATAATTAACAGTTGAAGAACCATATAGCGAAGAGAATCAGGAAACTTAGGCATATACGCGGCTTATGTTTTTTCATCGACTAGTTATAGTAATCACTTTACGTGGTGCGTACCCTTTACTCACTTTTCTTAAAGTATTTGGAGTATTTTCAAGCCGGCGGCAGCAGCTTTTTAATTTTTTCATGTTTTTATTATTCGTAAATTGAATGCATTTACAATTATAAATACCAAACGCGTGCAGTGACTATAACTTATCAGATTGAATGTTTTAAAAAAAATAGGTTCTTCACTACAAACAAGATCTCCAAGACCTTAGACAGAAAAGATGCATTTAAATTTTGTCAAAATTTCAATGATACCATGTACCCTAACGTAATTAGAGTTGTTTTTTTAAGATACTGTATTTTTGATGTGTCTCGTAAAACAGTATTGAGTAATAAACCTTAATGCACATACGCAAAATCCATTTTTTTATTACCGAACTGGACTAAGCTTTAAGAACATATACATTTATACACACATTTCTCTATACTACGTTGTTACAAATGTAATGGATATAATCACAAAGCCCAGCATTGCAAAAACAACAAGTCCTGCTCTAGGTGCGCAGGCAATCACAGTTATAGTGAATGCACCACTGAAGCAAACAACCATAAATGCATAAATTGCAGAAAAGTAAACAACCGACTAAAGCTCCAGCTCAATGATAACCATCCATCATGGAGCATAGAATGCCCCACTTATAAAAGAAAAATAGAGGCAGTAAAACGGAAAACAGATTTTTTAGATTAAATTCAGGGAAGATAAGACATGAAAAAAATAATAACATTAAAATTCTATACTTTAATATCCGAGGAATCAAATCGAAAATAGATGAGCTTAATATGCAAATAGCAAACATGAAAATTAAGCCAAACATAAACATACTCACTGAAACTTGGCTGCAAGAACATGAAACAAACACATACAAAATAAAAAACTACGAAGCAGCGCACTCATGCAGAAATGGAAAAGGAGAAGGAGTATCCATACATATAGATAATCAACACGATTTTAAATTAGAAAATATCGAAGCCTATAAGGAAAAAAACAATATCATTAAATTACAGGTAATAGACCCAAAACTCACAATATATGCAATTTACAGGCAACCTGGAAAAAATAAAATAAAAGACTACATCGAATACCTCGACCGAACACTAAATAATCACGGAACTGAAAAAAGCATCATTATCGGAGACCTTAACATTAATTTACTAGACACACATAACGACGTTAAAGACTATATAAATATGCTTAAAAGCAAAAACCTAAAAATTATCAACCGAAAAACTGACAAAGAATACACCAGAAAAAACCAACGAGGACAAAATTCAATAATAGATCATGTAATAACAAATATAAAACCAAAAGAGAAAATAGAAGTTTACCTTACCGACACCCCACTAAGTGACCACAGACAAATAGACATACAATTGAAAATACCACCAAACAATCCCAAAAAAAGCCTACAAAAGTATGCCTCTAAAAAAATTGACTATGCAAAACTTAAAGAAAACATAACAAAAATAACAAATCATCTCAACATTGAAAGTTTTAAGGAACTACAAGAAATAATTCAAGAAGAAACGAGACAAAACACAAAAACCACCATTAAAAACTATACAACTTCAACTAAAGAAGGCTGGATGACAAAAGAAATATATGACAAAATTAAAACAAGAGACCAACTGTATAAAAAAATGCAATACTTTCCATCATTTACCCAACAATTTAAAATTCTGCAAGCAGAAGTTAGAAACAACATAAAAAGAACAAAAAAAAAACACTTTGCTAGTCGCATAAATGAAACTAATGGGAACAGTTACAAAATATGGAAAGAAATTAAAAACATTACCCAAGAAAATGATACCAAAAAAACTAACATATCTAAATTAAAAAAAGAAAATGGTGAAGAGACTCAGAATGCAAAAGAAATAGCCGATATAATAAACAACTATTACACAAACATCGGAAAAGAACTAGCAAGCGCTATAGTAAATCAAAATACAACCAAAACAAATTTTAGAAAAATAGAATATGATGCAGAAATTTACTTAAGATATACGAGCAACGAAGAAATCAGCAAAATAATAAACGGGCTCAAAGACAACACATCACCTGGCCATGACGAAATAAAAGTTGTTACAGTCAAAAAAATAAAGGAAGAAATAACCACGACAATAGTGAAATTGATAAATAAACATATAGCAAACGGAAGCTTTCCAGAAGTAATGAAATTAGCAAGAATAACACCAATTTACAAAGGAGGAGAAAAAAACTTAGCTTCTAACTACAGACCCATTGCAAACTTAACCATTCTAAGTAAAATATTTGAAAAAGTGCTACACAATCGATTATACCAACACCTTGAAAACCTTAATTTTATTGCAAAAGACCAACATGGATTTCAAAAAAGAAAGGGTACCTCCACAGCAATGACATCAGTTTGCAACTTTATACAAACCAAAATTGATAAAGGAAATACAGTGACTGCACTCATACTTGACTTCAAGAAGGCATTTGATACAGTCCACATAGATACCCTTCTAGATAAACTAAAACATACAGGAGTTAAGAGACAAGCTCTCAAAATATTTAAAAACTATCTACAAGGAAGAAAACAGTTTACGAAAATTGGAGAACACAAAAGTGAAATAACAACAATGCAATTTGGAGTACCTCAGGGATCAATATTAGGACCATTGTTTTATATAATATACATTAACGACATAATACACAGTGACATAATGGGAAAAAATACAATCTATGCGGACGACTTAGGAATTTTATATGAAAACAAAAATGACATTGAAACGACTAAAACCATCAACAATGACGTGCAAAAACTATTAGAATGGACAAACAAAAACTTCTTAACACTAAATGCCAAGAAATGCAATATAATACATTTCGAAACACAAAAGAAGAACCATAACATAAAAATAAACAACGAAACTCTTAAAGAACTAGAACATGTGACTTACCTAGGACTTACAATGGACAGACAATTAAAATGGACAAAACACATAGACGGACTCACTAAAGTAATGGCATCACTACATAGCCTCTTCTACAAAATTAAAGATTTTATATCAAGAAAAGAAAAAATTATGATGTACGAAGCCTATGTCAAAAGTAAATTGAGTTACATGATCGCCTTCTGGGGAACTGGTAACAAGACAGACATAACAAGAATACAAAGACAACAAAATAAAATTCTTAAACTAACATACAACCTACCCTACCTGACCTCTACGACTGAACTGTACAAAAAAACACACCAGTTTGACATAAACTACTTGACTAAAATTGAGACCTTAAAAATTGTGCACAAAATAACACTGGGAAACATACAAGACGACGACTTAATATTAGTCAAAAATGCTGACATACATAAATATAACACCAGACAACAAAAACACTATCATATTGAAAAAGCAAAGACAAACACAGGACAGTCAAAAATACTACATAATGGACTTAAACACTACAACGACCTACCTTACTACTTGAAAACTTTTAATGGAGACAAATTTAAAATCAATCTGAAAAAGCACATGATGACTGAACTAACTAGACTAGACGAGACATAAAATGACTAGACAATATTAAATTTCTAATGTAACCCTAACGGGTTTTTTAAAATTGTAAATAAATAAAAAAAAAAAAACTAAATCCGGCGTATTCATTGAACACTATCGGGGGCAAATATTTAGTATGTCGATATGGGAAATATGCATACGCGTGTATTCCGAAAATAGTGTTTGAATTAGGGATTCGCTTCCGCCTGAAAGTTCTTTCTGAAAATTCTGTGAATATTTTTTCAAAAAAATTTGAAACAAAATCAAAACACATATTTTTCACAAATTTTCGAGATATGCGCTGAATCCATAGTATTTATGTACAGAATGCGGATAATACAAACATATTTATGACTAGGAAATTTACATAACAAGGAAGCATTTTAAGTATTTTGTGTTTAGATTAGTCTCCATCTAACATTGTTTAGTCTCTTCTTATTGGAAGGTTTACTATTCTGAATGTAGCAACCGTTATTTACAAAAACCGATAGTGTTTTTGTAAAAAATAGCACCAGACACCGTAATGAAATAAGATATACATTATTTGATTTGTTTATTATGCATAAATTATATTTATTTTATTTATTTGGATAACCAACCAATTATCATATATATTTATATATATATAAACATATAAAAACAAATAACAAACAAGCCAATTACAGGTTTTCACATTAGCATCACGGTAAGTTAAAAGACTCTCGAACATAACATGAATAGTAATTTAATGTAAATTTAAGAGAAAAGAAAAAAATACTACGAATTATTTCGAAAGCAAACGCCGTACCCCATTAAGATTATTTGCAAATAAATCTATGTTAAATGATTTATTTGTTACATTAAAATTATTAAAAGTTCGCCATAAATATGGATTTTACCTTTAATTAGATGAAACAAGAGGTATGTAAAAAAAAGGTTATTTCTTAAAACTTTGAAAGGAACATTGATAGAAAGTTTGCATAGTAGTTCAGGACAGTCAATCGAACCAGAGGCAATTTTTATTAAATAAATTATATCCGCTATTTCACGACGTTTTTGCAGAGGCAATAGGTGATGTTTTTTACATATATGAATAGACTGGTCAGATTTAAACTCAAGTTTCAACCGAAAACACATAAACTTTACGATTTTTTAAAAATATTTTCAATGCGTGATATCTGCACGTTGTACATAGGATTCCAAATTTGTGAGGGTATGTCAAAGAGTATTTTACCTTATTTTTTTTAGTATAATCAATTACATTTCCAGGAGTTAAAACAACCTAAATCGGTACTCAAAAAAATTTAACATAAAAGAAAAACACATATTGAGAACGACAAAGGAACAAAGCAAGTTTAACACCTTTATAACTAAATATAACACAACAATATATAAGCCAGTCATATATACAAGCCAATACATAAATCAGCCTCGTGGTGTGATAGTTAGTGCGTTTGCTTACCATGCAAGAGGTCTCGGGTTCGATTCCCGACATGGTTGATTTAAAATATTTATTTAAAAGGGTGTTTTCACACAATAATATTTCATAGTCCCTGGACTGGTACCTGAAGCGTAAAACTGATCATCTTACCTTCATGTAACAAAAATGATCAAGATATGCTGTGATTGGTTTACCAATGCAGTGCTCCATGCACCATTAGGTGCGGAAAAGGAATGATGATGATGATGAACCTTTAATTGTATTTCTTTAGCTTATTAAAAAAATAGAAATATATATATATTGCTTTAATTTTTTTAAAACCAACTTAACTTTAAAACACAGTTCTATATTTTATTACAGTATATTGTATTTTTTTTTTTTAATTTATGCTGTTAATACACTCATCTTTTTATTTTTTATACCAACTATACTTCTTAACACTGTTCCTTTATTTTGTTCCTTTATTTTATTTCTTTATATTGTGTTTTTTTTAAATCTATGCTGTTTATATACTCATCTTCTTTTTTTATACCAACTTTACTTCTTAACACCGTTCTATCTTTTGTTGCTTTATATTGTATTTTTTAAATTTGATGTTGTTTTTATACTTATATTTTGTAAAATTTTCATGTATGTAAAAGCCTTATGGGCGTGAAAAAATAATAAAATAAAAAAAAAATAAAAAAAAAAAATATAAGCCAAAAATCATTTCTTACACAAGCAGAATAAATATATAAAAACGCTTTCAAGAATGAAGGAAGTAGTAAATCTAAGGGAGATAAGGTCGTAAACAGCACATGCCGCGCAGACAATGGCAATGCAAAGCCATAATGGCAGTGATGATTAGAACATATTATCCATCTCAGTTAGTAAAACAACTGGATCCCTAAGAAATGTCGTTTGGTACGATGAACACGCGGGGATTGGAAGCAAGATTCGGAAATACAAAACGTATGTCAGACCAATCATAGTGTTTGCAATTAAGGCGAAAAGAGATTGAGAAAAAAAACTAAATAACCGCTCAGAATGTCAAAGATGAAAGTACTAAGGGAAATCGCAGGGAAAACCCTAAGGGGTAGAATCCAAAGTCAAGAAGTTAGACGGACTTGTGATACCAAAATACATGACAGTATTCAAAGTTTTATAAAATTTAGATTGTTAAACTCACAAAAAATGGAAACATAAGTTATTACTCTAATTTTAATGTTATAAATGAGATGTGCTTACTCTAATTTCCTTCGTTCAAAAGTTAACAGACTCCGTAATGGCGCATTATCCTGGTATAAATTCGGCCATAATATGATTAATTGTTTACAAAAACACGTTGTCTTGTATTATATTACTGTCTTGAGATGTACACAAATGGGTGTAATCACATAACGGAATTTCCGAACTTACCACACGCTGAGATAAATACATGAACCTTCAAGTTACCCCAAATTGTAGAAGTTTATAATTTAATCCAAGAAGTTAACATAAAATGTTTATACTCACCCTATCTGGATTTACCCAATTTTACAGATTAATTTATTTGTTGTAAGTTGTCGTTTTGTGTTGTATTATTGCTTACAAAAATATTTTCGGTTATAGAATTATTATTGTTACTAAATTTAAAATCCTGCCCAAATATTGATTGTTTTATGGTTTGTATTTTCAATTAACATGAGCTGGAAAACGGTCGCGATCATTCGCAAGATATTTTGCAATTTCTCAAAGTTTTGCGTCACCTTCAACTACACGCTAATGTTAAACGCTAATTGGCTCTTTGGGACTTTGTTCTACAAGATGAAAACTCTTGTGCTAAATCTTGGGGCATTTTTTTACTGTTTTACTAGGGCAGTTTCTAGGATTGAAAATTGTGCGTAAGCTTGCGCAGTACGTAAGTGATCTCGGCCCCATGGCAGATAACGTGCAGTTTCTCAGTTGACAAAACGAGATACCTTGTAACGATGCAAATAGTGACAAATAAAAAAATAGTGTTCTGCCATCAACAATCAAGATCAAGTTTCTAAAATTAAAAATTATACCTTATTGTAAATTAGATTTCCGGAAAAGAAAGGCTAGCAAGAAGTAAGTGCAGTGAAAAAAACAGAACCGAGAGTAAATAATGTGACGCAAGCAACAACAGATACATGTAAGCAGTTGAAGTTGACAGTTAACAGTATCATAGAAAAATAAGTCTGGTTCTAATGTTTTCAAAAATTTGACCATGAATTTAACTCAAATGGTGTATTACGCGCCACAACATTTATTGCAAGATTTTGTACTATTTTTTAATACATCCAATTAAGTGATTTGTTATTTTAAAAAAATGATTTCAATTAATGATCAATGAATTGTATTTTGTTAGTTGTCAGTATTCGCATCAACACAAAATAGCTCGTTTTATCAACTGTGACACTGTCCGTTATCTGTCATGGCACTGAAATCATCTACGTACTGCACATGTAAACGCGCAAATTTTATTTGCATGAAAGAGACCAAGAGCGAACTTTTTAAAATTTAATAATGCTATCAACCTAATATACTTTGATATTATAGTGCCCAATATTTGTTTGTAGTATTTGATCATATGTTAAAGTATGAAAAAAAATGTAGAATCTTATTTATATATATTTCTAAGAATACTGAAATTTGTGAAATCTCTTTAGTTTTTCTCTAAGAAAAAGAATAAAAAATATTTTTTAACTTGAAAAACAAAAAAAAAACATTTTTCTACAACAAAACGTACGGTAAAATTCTTGGCCTGGGTCCCTATTTAACAACAGGTGTAAGTGTTTACAATTTGAGATTCGATAAATACTTCGTTAATAATGAAAATCTGATACTTTTCATTACAATATATGACTTTTAATACAAATCAAATTAATTTCAGAAACGGGTCTGGCTGATCTGCGGCGCACACATATTTACCCTACATAATATGTATTATTATGTTAACGTCTATACCATGTATGTACTTAAGTGCAGTGTGCTGCCAAGTAAAAACATTAAGTGTAAATAAATTATAAAATATAATTAAAAATATGTTACTCAAAGAAACAGGGATTCATTGCAACATTATGCTCATACACCATTATTATTATTATTCGATATTAGCGCCAAAAGATATAGCGAAATCAACTCTAGCGGACGATTTTCTAATTTTATTTGCGCGCGCGCAATCGTCACCGTGCGTTATCTGTTTTGCACGAGATTTTACTATAAATTTGTATGAAAAGTACCAGATCTTCTAAAATCAAGGCTTGAGCAAGATACACTATGCTGGATACCGGTGAATCGTGTGTTAGAGGTAGAAGACAATATACATGGTTAAATTTCACTGGTAGTGGCACTTTAAAAATGTGCATTGACCAAATAAAGTAAGGATTTGAGCCCACTTAAGTGTATTGTGCCTATAATCTGTAAAACTGCATGCAAACAAAACAATGCCGGATTTAGCGTTAGTGGCTGTCATTGCCGGCCATTTGTCGGCTTCGTAGCGTAATGGTCAACGCGTTTTCCTAGCATGTAGGAGGTCTTGTTTTGGTCCAATTCCCGACATAGTTGACATGAAATATTTATTTAAAAGGGTGTTTTTACACTAAAACATTTCAGAGGCCTTGGGTTGGTACGGTGGTGGCAAGATACGCTGTGATTGATGTACCAATGCAGTGCTCTATGCACCAAAGGTGTGGAAAAAGGATGATGATGTTAGTTATCATTGCCCATACTCTTATTCTTATTGCTTACCAACTATGTCAAACTTATAATATTATTCAACTTGCTTGACAAAATGTAACTGTCCATGTTTTTGGCCAGGTGCCGTCTGTGGTCTATATACTAACATAATAATGTTTGAACCCTTCACATTCAGCCAAATTTAGACAAACAACAGTTGATTTCTAGTCTTGCAAAACGTTTATAAACTTTTATTTTTAAACATCTATTTTAAACCGATATTTGATGTTTTGGTTTATTTTACAGTGAACCTCTCAATTGCCGATGCCATGGTGTCAACGTTGAACGTCACCTTCAACTACACATACATGCTTAACGCTGATTGGCCCTTTGGAACTCTGTACTGCAAGATTAGCCAGTTCGTTGCAGTACTCAGCATAGCTGCTTCCGTCTTCACTCTGATGGCCATCAGCATAGACAGGTGAGTCTTTTTACGTATTTGCTATCATAAAACACCCAATGGTATTTTAATAATCTCGTTTAGAAAGACTCGTATTAATAAATTTATATCTATCTGTCCATACCCGTCCAAAACCGTTCAAACCTGTCTGTTAAAAATACTTTAAATTTATTACACAAATAACATTCTACGAATGAAATCCTTATAACACATAAAATCAACAACGTAGCTATGCCAGCGTCTACCTAGATCACCATCTCTTCCTCCAGGCTCCAGCATCACGTTACTCATCAACATCAGCAGGTAAGTGGAGTTGCGCAAACCCCGACTAAACAGTCTACTCTCTAAATCATCCTCCTCGAGACTAGGTATTTCTTCACACCCCGTCCAATCCTTAACATAATCTTTTCGAAAATTATTTTCTATCAATAAACCATCTTCGCGCACAGGTTCAAAATAGTTTTTTTCATATTTAATGTTTTAAATGTAAGATTTATATTTATATTTATAATTACTTAATTAAAATAAATTAATGATGTTAACATCTCAATTTTTTACAAAAACCACCTCAAAAGAACTCAAAACTGAGGGTAGTTTTGCAGTTTTCCACACATAAAGACATTACTTGCCTTGACACTTCTAAGCTTTATGGAACTACGATGTTTTTTATTTTATTTTATTCAGAAAACATTCAACCAAACATAAAAATATTAAATACAAATATAACAGAAAAATACCAATAAGGTTTTTTTTAAAATTAATTAAAAAACATTAAATGTGACAAAAAATAAATAAATGAGAAACTTTAGTGAGAAAATAATAATTGTTAACATTTGCATTTTCCATGGAGGTAATAAATTAAAATATTGAATGCACAATCTGAGTCATCCATGCACACATATTTCATTTTAATTTTAGTTTTTAAAAGAAAACAACAGCCATTGTAATAAAAAAAAACAATATTTACAAATGAACTAAAATTATAGGCCAATTATGGTTTTCTGTAAATAAGTAGATAGAATATAATTCTTTTAAAAAATAAAAGTAAAAAATAAATAAAATACCACAAAAATAATGAAAAACCACATATTAATTTGATACAATTATTTTTTTATTGACTCTGTATTAAAAAAATCCTTTCGTCGGCAGATACACACGGACTAACATATGCACTACATACATTTATAAAACATACACAACACATGCATTATATACGGTACATACGAGTATACATATTATTGACCACTCAAGGTGTACATTCAGCAACTATCCCAAATAATCAACTACATGAAGAAATTTAGCTGTATAAATGCTCTGTGCAGTATTAAAAATGTCTACACTTATACTGACTCCATTATATTTTTTACGGGTACGTTAAATAAATAAATTTGAGGTTCAATTAAACGTAGTTAAACTGAAAGCAGCCAGAAATAGAAAAGTGGAACTGAGAGAATACCACGTTTGTGATAAGAGTGAATAATTAAATTCACACAACAGTTGAAATATGTTTGACTTTGACAAATGGAAAACATTTAAAACATCAGTTTTTTTTTGTGTTTCTAACAAGTATTTGACCAGTTTTAGTGGTAGTTTTAAAATACCGCAAGATTTTTCTGGAGCTGTGGGTGTTTTCTGCTAATTTAAGAATGCAGATTAAGATCAACTCATGTATGAAAGCGCCCTGACTGTTTTTAGCAAAACATCAAATTGACCTTACTGCACCAGATAACACAAAATTGTGGACTGGCTGCTTTCTGCATAACTACGTTCAGTTGTTTTTACAAGTTGGTATATTAAAAAAAAGAATTTATCTGGTGTACGGAAGAGGAAAATGGATGCTACAATAATTTGTTACCTACCTTAAGACAATGCTAATTCTTTTAAAAACTAATTCTCAGTTTAATTTAAAAAGTGTCTCCTCAGAATCGAAAAAGGTCCAGAGATTTAACAGGGGTTTTGTTAATTTATTTACTCTCTTTATTTACTTTTTCCATTTGTTTTTTATTTTTATTTTAACAACTAATCCTCCTTTAGATAATGTTTTCAAAATTAAAATTGTTTGGTTTCTTATTTTTTAATAAGGTTTTTTTCTTCTTAGCGTCCGTGAAAAGTGACTCAATGAGTTTTGTAGACGTTTTTCTACCAAACGCATTGAGTCGTTGTGTCGGGACTGCATCGGTGGCGTGCCCGACATACCACGCGAGAACAGTGTAATTTTGACTATATAAAAAACATAGAAGTGATATGCGCCAGATACCTACCCAAAACACCATTCCACAACAAGATATAACAATGTTATCCTTTAGTTTACTAATAAATAGCGCGAATTTCTGTGAAATAAGTAATACACTTACTAAATTCCATACCTACTTATTATTTTTTTGAAATTATATTCACGTCAATACGTGAATACGTCACGTCAAGACTGTAGAATCATCTCCCATCCACCATCAAATATGTTACATTATCTGTGTTTAAATCACGTCTGAAGAAACATCTCCTTTCTCTTCCTCAATCTCTACTCCTTTCTTTATTCCTCTTTTTTTCCCATTAAGTAATAGTTTTGATTAAAGGTAATTTATAAAAAAATACGTTTATTTCTATTTTTATATATCTTTAGCTTTTTAATCTTTTTTTCTATTTAATACGTTCTGTTACTTGAATTATAAAAATTAAACTTTTATTTTTTTGGTAGGTTGGAAGAAATTGCCATTTGGCAATAAGCCCGCCAATGTACAAATGACATTATGTACAAAAAGTTAAATAAATAAATATGGTAAAACACTACTTTTTGCTTTTTATGTTATTTTTATTAGATATTTATAGTTAGTTATATCAATATTAGAATGATGCAGATGATAGAAAAGATTTTTTTCTTAAAAAAATTGTCATATTTATAATTTATCTAAAATATTGTTTAAAATTTATAAAACTTATTTTTGTCTTCGCACGGAGTTAACGACAGAAAATTCGAATATTTTAAATTTATTTTTTGCGTTTGTCAAACATATTTTATATTTTCAATAAATCAAGTTGAACTTTTGTTTCTACCCAAAGACATGTTTTTTTTTGTCTTATTTTCTAAAGAATACGGTTTTTTTTGCGTTTCAAATCAAAAAGTTAAGATCAAAAAATATTTTTTTTTTTACAGATAATAATCCAATTGATTTTTCTTCAAATTATTATTAGAAATAATGTCCCAAATTGAAGACAAAAGAATAAATACCTAACGTGTTCTATTATATAATATCTTTTTAAAAAAAACTAAGACTAATTAATTTACAGCCTTAACGGTAAATCTTAGCAAACGCTCATGACAGTTTAATTACCCAATTAATGAAACTTACTATACGTAATGTAAAGAAATAAATCTTTTGCGGAAACTATTAAGGAAAATAATTCTGGACAGTAGATTTTCTAGCAAAAGAATGAGAAAAAGACTTATTGGTGGTTCCTTGAAAATTTCACTTCATATTAATAATTTATATTAATATGCAAATCCTTGATCATATTTGGTTTTGCAGCCAATATTTAAGATCTGAAACTTATCAACGACTAAGATAAATTTATATCAGATTCCACGTTATTATCTCATTTTTAAGATAACCATTTTAGTAAAATTTAAATAATTTTACACATTACTATTTTAAAGTGATTTTAAAAGCGATCTTTGTTTTTGTGCTTCTGATATAAACGTGGACAATTTTCAACTCTGACAAAATTAAGTTTAAAGTATCGCTAATGAATGCTGGCGTAGATTATTTAAGCCGTTTCAGTCTGGTAAAAATTCGAGGGTTTACAAAAATGGAACATTCAGATTAAATTATGATTATCATCTAGAAAAAACCCCTAAGCTCTTAGGCGGAAAGGATTTGCTTGTTTTATGTATTTGCGTACGAGTATTTAACATATTTTATAAACAGTGGTAAGTTTTGTGATTGTTTAATTAGGGGTAGATTTCTATGTTATCTGGAATGGCTGCCTCAATGCCACTTTCAACAGAGTCGGGAAATTATAATTTTATGAAGCATCTCCGATCTAAAGCTGCCTTTTCATTACTCACTTAAAACTTTTAATGAGTATAAAGTGGTGCAATGGCAAAATTTTCAGTGATGAATAGGGATTGTTGGACCCAACATGGCACGTGACGGGAATTGGTATCGTGATTAAGTGCAAAGAAAACTGACTAAACTTAGTGTACCACAGATTTTAATTTTTTTAATTTTGTTATTTATGAAGCAGTTTATTAGTACGCCATTTTCTCAACACAATTAAAAGATATTAGTAAAACAAAAGGAAAGCTTAATTTTTGGCACAGTTTAGCATCTTTGTCTTGAAGCAAGTATAAGTTTTTTGATTTATTTGCGTTTGTTTTACTGCTATGCCATCAATAGTAATTTAAGGACTCAATTCCAAAAATCAAATTAACGCATTAACTTAGAAAAACATGAACAATAGCCTCACTATGTTGACTAAATGGACAAACACAAACTTACTTACATTTAATGAAAAAAAATCTTATAATCTAAATTTTGAATCTTAAATGACATAAAACAGATTCTCACATAAACAAAGAACGACCAATTGAAATTAAACATGTTAAATATGTTGGACTAACAATAGACAGACCATTGACATGAACATGTTGTATCAATGATTTCATTAGCAAAATAGCAACATTATCAAGTCTTTAAAAAAAAAACAAAATCTTTGTTTCAAAAACGGAAAAAAATCTTATGTTTGAAGCCTATGTTAAATCTTAAATATGTTAGATGCAACAGCTACGGGCAAGAGAAAACCAAAATGACATAAACTTTAGAGTATATATGAATATACTCTAAGACATAAACAGACTACAACGATAGCAAAATAAAATATTGAAGCTAGTATATGACCTCCTGTATCTAACACCAACTTAAGAACTTTTAAAAAAAACTCAACAATTAAATGTTAACTAACTTTTTAACTAGAATCCATAAAATTTATTCATAAATTGGCCACTGACATTATTGTAGACAAAGAACTAAAACTTGAAAAAAAATGTAATAAATATGGACAATATACAAGAATATCAAAACAATATCGCTTACAACAATTTAATACGGGACAAGGACACTCGAGACTAATAAATCAGGGACTGAAATTATACAATAAACTACCAGACAAAACTAAACAAAAGACCCAGACAAACTGTTCAAAAGGTCTATAAAATATTATTATCAACAACAGAGTATAACAAAAAATGATTTATTATTTTTGTGAATTGAATGCAATAATCAGTCAGGTTTAATAAATAAATTTCATATATTAAAAAAAAAGAAGTTTTAAATACATATTAAAATATTTACTATTAATAAACCTTTTCTTTTCAAATGTAATACAAAATACGTAGCAAATATTTTATTTTAATTAGGAACTTCAGCCCTACGGGAAATTGGATACAAATAAGATTTCTTGCGCGCGTTAAAAATTAAAGCATTAAATTGTACGCTAAAATTTCCAAAAAATGTACGAAAAAAAATAAATATAATATTTTTTTTTATAAAAACGCACGACTTTGAATGACGTCACTGGTTCATATGAACCATCCAATGCTATTGTCACAAGGTCCTGTAGGGGCATGTTCTCTCAAGGACAATGCTGCCGCACGCGGTGGTTAGTGTTATCATTGTTCCGCAAAGATATGTCTCCGTGTTATGTGTTATGTCTCAAAACAAAACCCTGTCCTGCTGTTGACACGTGGACATTGGTCGAGTCCTAGGACAAATATATATTATATTGTCCACGTGTAAACTGTCTTTTCCGTAGCACTTTCTTTCAGTATAATTTTTCGGCCACTTTTCCAACAAAACATTGACGGCATGATTTTCGAAATTATGCTTGTTTCAATGGTTCCAATGGTTTACAACTTTTACGGGTTTATTTTTTTTACGATAGATAGACTGAACACGGGTTTTTGAAGTAAATTTAGACAATTTTCAAAACATTATTCGAGTGTTGAGCGAACAAATGGAAAAACAGTACATTAGTCCAAGTGGCATTCAATGTTCCGATATGCCGGTTGAGAAATAATAATATACTGTTCCTCTATCAGCACAGCACAAACTAAGGCTTGCGTGCACTAATTACCTGATCGTGTCATTTTGTAAACTTGAGACAAGATCTGGACTATTTTGTGGCAAGTCTTCTTTGATTTGAACAATCACTGTGATTAACCAGATCTTGTCTTGAGGTATTATTTTTTTTGTTTTTTTGTCCTAGCTTTGATTTTCTTTTGTTATAATTAATTTCAATTGTACTTGTTTCTAAAAAAATTGATTTACTTTTGTTAAATTGACTTAATAAAGCCGTAAATAAATAAATACGTAAATAAATCAGTAGTGCAAACAACCCTTTTACTAAGTTGACAAAATACGTATTTTAAATTTTATAAATACATTTAAAAATCATAATAGTGCTTAAGGCACTGCAATGGTACTCTTTGAATATTGTTTTTTGATTATTTTAGTCACATGAAGGTAAACTGATCAGTCTTACTCTTCAAAAGCCTGTCCAGAGAACAAAAAATATTATTATGTAAAAACATGTTTTGAAATAAAAATTTAATATTTACCATATCAGAAAACAAACCCAAGACCTCTTGCACCGTTGACAATCACGCTGAATATTAAACCACAAGGCAGTAAAAAAAACCTTAAATTATTTTGTAAGCATATTAATTATAAAATAATTTAATATTTATTGTTTATTTTAATGGGTACATTATTCACATTTATGAATTGCTTGTTTTTTTTTATTAAGATCGTGTTTTTTTTATTTATTTACAATAAAGAAAAAAGTGTGATGTATTGAAAAATCGCTCGGGTAGTTTTTTTTATTTTTATTTTATTTTCTTTTATTTAGGAAACATACAGTACAGTTACAAAGTTTAATATTTTACACAATTAGACTTAATTCTAATGGATCAGTGAGGTTTCCATATTATAAAGCAATTATATGTAAGGTTAATTATGAAAGTATAAAAAAGAGAAGGAAAAAGAAAAACATAAATGAAAGTTGTTAAAAAATTAAAATTTAAGTAAAAAAAATATATTTTAAAGTTTGTAGTTTGTAGTGAGTATTTACAAATGGAAATAATATTAAAAATGAAGAAAATTTGTAAGAGTAATTAAAAATTAAGAATTGAAATAAAGAATGAAAAACATGCTCAGATGTAAAAATAAAATAAAACAGTTTTAACATTTTTATTTTAAAAAGGAAAAACATAAATGTACACATATTT
This sequence comes from Micrasema longulum, assembly GCF_059751315.1. Lineage (NCBI taxonomy): Eukaryota > Metazoa > Arthropoda > Insecta > Trichoptera > Brachycentridae > Micrasema > Micrasema longulum. Next base: position 66,765 of record NW_028278568.1, read on the forward strand.
ATTTTAAGGGATTCAAAGAAACGATGAGAAGAATTTTGAAGTGAAATATAAGACAATAAATTTAAGTCAATTTAAAAACATTTTCAAAATTGATGAACTCTTCGCTTCAAATACAGTGTAACTAATTCAAACACCCCAAAAATTAATTCTTTTCAATAATTTATTTAACCCTTTTGACTCAAGACACAAAATCACCAGAATGTTATTTTTTTTTAATTAAGTTGTTGACGAGCTAAAACAGTTTTCCTTGTACAAGCAGAGATAGAATAATGAAGATTAATCTCTTAATCCACCATTTACGCTCTTCATTTCGAAACATCCTTGAAAACAGGAACTAAGTCGCTCAAGGGTTTCTCCAAACTTTAAAATTTGTTTGGAGTTTCACTTCTGCCGATTCTTGCCAAAGTGCTGGAAGAGTTGAGTGTTCCACAAGACAGAATAACATAGTGAGTTACTTTTTAAACATCTATTGCACATTTGCAAAATGACTTATTTTAATACGTCATAAAGACTTATTTTAATACGTCATAAAGGATTTTTAAAATAACAAGGATGAAAAATATTTATCAAATGGGAATTTAGAACTCAAAAAATTTCAGGGCTTGTATCTTTCATTGAAGAACCTTTACCAGGGTTGCCTTTTTGTCATACCTGCGGGCTCCCAGCGTTCTGACGCCAAAAACTTGACAAGATTTGTGTTTAACCTCAAAAGATGAAACCTTTATTGTTGCGTGTGCGATTCATATGCGTGTACAAAAAACATACTGTTTCCTAGTAATAAATTATACGTAGAGAGAGAACTCCTTAATTAAAAAAATATATATGTTTTCCAGTGCCTGAAATATGTTCACTTAAATGGGGAATTATTAAGTAATAATTTAAATCGTATTTGCAATAGATCCGAAAGTGTACTGTCAGTTCCAGGATGCAGAACTTAATTCGCACAGAGGCACTCCTTACCTTGGGAGAAATCCAGATTTGTGTATATACAAAATACACGTACCAAAAATAATGTTGTAAAATAAGAATGGCCCACGCTCAGACGCTAAAGTCTTTGTGGGCATTTTTTCCAATTTATTTTGTTATTAAAATTCTATTTAGATGTATGTATGGAAAATTGAACAGATACTATATTTTAAATTTGTTAAAATACGATAATCAACCATCAATGGGTACAGTGTGTAAATGTAACACAGCCTATGACAGATCATAAGCTGTGTAAGCTGTACAAACCAAGCGGTTCTATAAATTTCTAGTTAAGATATGAATGATAGATAATGGTGACTTCGAAAAAGGAAGCATGTTACATTCCACCCACAGAGATATTACGCGATGTCTAAAGACCGAATTATCTTTCCAAAATATTTCCAAGGATAGAATGTATTATATTATGTCATAATACATTTATGTAAGCTTCTGTTCCAGCATTGATACTAATCATCATACGATACAGTATGTTTAAAATTATTGAAGTGAGTAAATAATTAAACAATGAAATTATTTGGATCATTGTGCCGTATGTCGGAGCACACTTTTTCGAAGTTTTGGACAGCGTCCATTATGCGTTTTGTTGACTACAATAATAATAATCCAAAATACGGCATTGTGCATCTGGACGGCAGCAAAAAATTATTAAAGTAGCCAATGCCATGTGGTAATTTTTGTCATTACTTAACTAAAAACATCTTCAAAATTGATGAACCTTTCGCTTCAAATAAAGTGTAACTAATTCAAACACCCCAAAAATTAATTCTTTTCAATAATTTATTTAACCCTTTTGACTCAAGACACAAAATCACCAGAATATATTTTTTTTAGAGTGTATTATATTATGTCATAATACATTTCCGTAAGCTTCTGTTCCAGCATTGATACTATTTTGATCATTGTGCCGTATGTCGAAGCACACTTTTTCGAAGTTTTGGACAGCGTCCATTATGAGTTTTATTGACTACAATAATAATAATCCAAAATACGGCATTGTGCATCTGGACGGCAGCAAATAATTACGAAAGTCAGCCAATGACATGTCGTGATTTTTGTCATTACTTGAACCCCCATATTCTTGCCACAAAATTCTTCTTCGTCTTTGCTTTGATGTCAATTTATTATTTTTGATAAACTTCCTAAGGTTATAATTTGTTTTTTTTTTTACAAATGTGTGTACGTACCCAAAATAATGTGACGTCAGTTTTAATATATAAACTCAACAAACAAACAAACCAACTCACCGTTTCTTCAAAAAAGTAGTCAGAGAGAATATAACGCCAAATGACTATTTCTTTGAATGCAAACTTCGCTTCCTCTATATTCATATATCTTCTGATGCACACCTGCCGATTATTCCAACATTTGACTTGTCCTAGTCTTGTTGGATAAGGGCATGCCATGTCTTTCTCGGTTTTCTTAGTTTTCTGTATCTTTTGTGACTCGTATTGTAAATCCTTTTTGCCGGTCATTCGCTCTACATTTCTAAATCAAGACAGCACAAATTTCTTGATTTTGTCGATAGTGCTTATTCTCAGCCTTACGTAATGCATGACTCTCGACATTTTTGCATCTATAGAACTCGTACATAATTTTACCACATCATAGCAGCGCGATCTCTACGCCTGAGAGATCGCATTTACAATTTTAATTTGATTTATTCAAATTCAATCAGCCTGTAGATAATATTACGTCTGTTTTGATCTAGGAATTATAATTACCTTATGGCACACCTCGTTAGAGATTGGAGAAACAAGAGATTAGAGAAGTGGAAAATATGTCCAGAGTAGTTAGTGACACTTCTTTCACCCAGATAATATACTATATTTTAATTTTAAAAGGTATTGAAAAAATGGTGAGTGCCAGGAACAGGATGAATGGCGCACTGAAATGAACGTTAGCAAATAAATGTTTGTCGCAAAATGCGAAATTAGTCTCACAATGGAGTATTGGTGCCGACCTTTGTATATGGCAGCTAAGTATGAAAAGTTGGTGAATACAGTTGAAATTTAAAGGTTTCAGCGTTTTGACTTCACAAAAATCAACAGATTGAAAAATTTAAGAAATGTTGATGTTCAAATAAGGGCAGAATAGTGAATGTTACACAGTGTGTAAAGTAGCCACATAAACTAACCAGTGACAAATCATAAGCCCGGTAGGTGCCGAGACTTCTATATTTCCTTCTCCAAATTGTTCTTTATCTCTTTTTAATATGTTGATATTAACAGCTCCCTAGAGCGTTGAATCCAGTTCTTGTCTACAAAAAATTTGACAAACTCAAAACGTTGTTATTTTAGTTGTTGTGAAAAATTACAGAACCAACACCTTTTTTTACATGGGAATTGCGTTATTATTTACCTCACTTTTTATATACAAAGTTTATATTTCAATAAATGGATTTTTCTGCAATCACATTACTTTATTTTTTTCCTAAACTGTTAGAAAGAATATGCTAAAATGGGCCTATCGGGAACCTCTCAGCATTTACTTATGCGGAGAGGAAACAACTTAAAACTCTTCAGGGGAAGCCGGCTTGTTGACAATAGTCAACAGGCTTTCTGTTCCACTAGAAGAGTGTTCGGCACTTCGTTCTTATTATGTTCTTTTAAAATCAATTGCCTGCACTATTTTGACCATGTATGATACTGCCTCTCGTGTAAGTTCTTTATTGCCTATCACCGATAGGATGTTGCATATATAACAGAACCAACATTGGATCCTTCTCACCAAAACTAAGAACGCTTAGGCTTTACAATGAAATGTCCAAAGATAGCTCGTTTGATGTATTCCTACTGCAAAGAGAGTTAAGAGAAAGGTTAATCTCTTGCAGCAACGAACCGTGTATAGAAGCGATTATGCGCAGCTTACCATTATATTTGAGTATCCATAATAATGTTTTACGGTAACTTTATTTACAGAAAAATAAACTTATAATTACTATTTATTATAAATCATTGCCACCATTTGTATTTTCTCCAAATATAAATAAAAATATTAATAAAACGCGCCTAGCACCAGCAATGAGCCAAGGAACTAGCCGCTTACTCCAGCTTATTTCTTCAAACAAATAAGTGTTCTATAGTTTGAACATTTTAAACCCAGTGGCAGGATTTTTTTCCTAGAGTAAACTTGCAGATTACACAAATTCTATGAAGATTATCGATTTGGAAAACAGTATTTTAAACATTATTTCTTAAGGACTATTTTTCTTTGAGATGATATTTTTGACATTTAATTCGCAACACATGTGGCGCTTGACGTGGCCGTTTTTGGCATTATTCATTTCTAGAATGAATCAGTCAGTTGACATTTCAATTGTAATGAGAATACCTTATGCTTACTGAATTAATTGTTCTATTTTTTATATATTTTTCCATATAAAGTTATGTGTTAAATTAATGGATTATATAATATAGCTACACAATATAATATATAATATATCACAAAGTTGCGTCGTTTAAGTTGATTTCATAGATGAGAGTTGTTGTTTCACACAGAACCACAAAAAAAGGAAATTTATCTTATTATATTATGTACCAACTATGTAGGTACAAATAAATTTTATTTTTTTATAGCATACCTGTAAATAAAATCACCGTTCGCCACTGATGTCCTGTCTCTCTGAGAAAATTGAATAGAAAACGCCACCATCAAAAATCAATTAAAAATGCTTGTTTCAAATAAATATAAATGTGTAGATAAAATGATTGATTCTTTGTTAATTTTGTTATATTATGAATTCTACAATACGTAACTGAATGATGATTCGAAAAAACTTTTTCTATTTTAAATAAAGCTGTTTATATAGATACCAATCCAAAAGGGTTTATTTTACATCCTGTCGATTGGTTCAAATAAAAAGTACCTAAAAAATTAAAAAAACGTCTCCCATCAGCAAATAAATTGTAACGCTATGTAATAATATCCTCGTAGCTGAACAGATGTCGAGATCCCTGCATTGTGTATGGCTGAAATAAGCGTTAGTTTAGGCATGTGGAGTAAATAGACTGCGAAAGAAGGGCTCAACATATTATGATGCAAATGGACGCAGAAAAAGGGAAGATGAACGAAAAAGAGATGCCATGACATCTAACAAATACTTGATGATGGAAATGTCAAAAGTCGAAATAAATGTGCAAAGACATAGAAATATGGCCCTCTATCCTCTGTTTTCCTCTATGGGGAAAAATTCATATTAAAAAATGTTAAAATAATTTAATAAAGGTTTTTGGGTTTGAAAATATTTTTAAAAGCAGTAAGCAACGTAAATTTGGTTTTAAGGATTTCTTATCTTTTAAAATTCACATTTTTGCCACTAGAAGATGCTCAATTTCTCTCTAGATAATAAAATGGAGGAAGCGCAGACCATTAAACTTATGTTACGTAATTATATCATCCGATTATCTCATCTGCTATTCTCTCTAGTGAGTGTTCAGTACCCTTATTATCATGGTTGACTGTGGTTTCCGCTCCTTCTTATTAAATATCTAAGTGATTCCTACACCTAGAAAATTATGTTTCTTACTTTTAACATGATTTATTCAACTAATTTATAGTTCGCGTTGTTTAAAAGGCTTTAGATTTAGTAGAAAAATCATTTTAAAAATTCATATCTTTTATTCATAAAAATCATCAAGTGTATAATTATCATTGCAAAATTTTCGGATATTAAAACATAACCAAAAGTAGTGAATACTACACAATACGTACTCAAATCAATTAGATAATGAAAGGTTCTAGAAATGTATAATTTTTTTTACATACTTTTCTTTTTTTTGTCTGTTTTAGATTTTTTTATTAAGTTTATGACATCTAAAACATGCCTAAAATTAATACTTAAAAAATGTCTATCTCAACAAAAACAATAAATTCACTATTCGAAGTAAACATAGACTTGTCATTCTTTTTCTTTTTCTTCTTCTTCAGCCCTCTGTCCTCCACTGCTTGATATAAGCCTCTTCCATATTATAATGAAAATAAAACTTTGTTATTAGTGTTACACAGTTTTTATTATTTTACAAGAACACTATTACAGTTTCAGGAGAGTACTCCTCCCATCGACGGGTGATATAAAACTAATATGGTAAACATAGAATATTGTTCATTATGTCATAGAATTTAAACAAAAAATAAAAAAATAATCCGTAAAACTTAGAGCTGGGGGTTTTTTTCCATAAGGCTTTAACAAACACGGAAGTTATATAAAATATATGTAAATAAACAACATAAAAATTTAAAAATACAGCATAAAGCAAAAAAAGATAGAACAGTGTTTAAAAGTATAGTATAAAAAAGAAAATGAGTATATAAACAACATTTTTTTTAAAAATACAATAAAAATAAATAAAATATATGAACAGTGTTTAGAAGTATAGTCAGTATAAAAACAAAAATTAAAAGATGAGTGTGTAAACAACGTAAATTTCAAATACACCATAAAGAAATAAAATAAAGAACACTGTTTAAAAGAATAGGTAGTTTATTTTTCTTTTTCTTTTTTTTTAATTAGAAAAAGAAGCTATAGAAGCTAGATTTTAAAATATAAAAATCGACAACTAAATAAAATACAAATATATTAAAGAAATAAAGTTTAAAGATTTAAAGCAGCTGGATACATAATACTTTAATACAATATAAATAGATTTTTAAGTTTTATGGTATAATATTTGGTATATTCTCAGGTATTTGCAACTCTTGACCCTTTCAATGATTTGTTTTGACAGAGTCAAAGTATTTTGAGCATCAAGGTACAAAGTGGTACACAGATCATGGGTTCAATTTTTAAACCCATGCATGTAATGAATATTTATTAGTAATAACTTATTTCAATGTTTAAATTTAGAAAATCTATTTTTTATTAAGTCTCCAATGAATTAGAACTCGAATCAATTTTGCTTTGTTTTCAATGAAAAAGATTTTTAAAAACCTTGAAAAAGCTGGTCAAAGTGGAATCAATAAACTAACTGAATGGGTCATATATTTTATACACAGCCCTTCTGCTTTACGTCCGGTGTCCGGATGTAATGCCTTTAGTTAATGAAGCGCTCTTGATTTACTCCGACGATTAAAAAAACCTCGAGTAGCAGTATTTTTAGAAATGCGTAGAAAACTTACAAAAACAAGACGTGCACAACTTAAATGAAGTTTTAGTTTAAAGTTCCAAATCAGATTTCCCGGGATATTTAACCTTTAACATACTGGATGAGAAAACTCCCTCGAGTCACTATGTGGTGATTAGAGGTTAGGAAACGATCGCCTGACAATCACATTCTCTTTTCATATAATTAAATTGTGTGTTTTGCTTAGTGATATAATTAGATGACATATATTTGTCTCTGGGTACTCGATATTTTGTCATTTTCGGAGATCCTGATAAACAAAATATTTTATTTTAAATTTTCTAATCAACTACAACAATTGTGTGCTAAAATTTACTAGAAGATTACAACAAATTTTGTGGTACTATTCATACCAGTTTCTAATGAGGAATTCCAGCTCAACCCGGAATTAAATTTTAAAAATGTTTTCGTGTACACGTGAATATTTAAAAAATTTGGAGTAGGATGAAATATCTCAAAAACGCACGCAAAAATAAATTTAAAAATTTAAAAATAGTATTCATTTTAAAATCGTAAATAATGACGTCACTCCTTATATCTACGTGTAGTATTTCCGGTTTCCTCTTTAAGCCTCCGCAACGTTTTGACCATAGAAAAAAAAATAGTATAATTTGTATAATTTGACATTTCAACCAGAGATCATGTCAACTTTCTAGGTTTTTCTAAATTGAAACGTTCGTAAAAACAACCATTACATAGAAATGAGCAAATTACGATAAACTAAATTAATTAATCAAAGCAATATTCCATAGATTCTTGTCAGGTCAGTGAAAGTAAGAACGCCAACCGTTTCATGACGTCACTACTGAAAAGTGACACACTGATTACAGTAATTTGGCGCGGTATTTGATAAATGTACCTTTAAAAAATCATATCTTTGTAAATAACGCACAATATATATATATATATATATATGTGTATATATATGCTTAGTTAAATAGTACGCTAATAGAATAAAAATAAATTAGAAAACAGTGGAATTCCTCATTAAGAGCAATTTGCAACGCCCGTTACATCATATGAACGGGCGGGTATTGACCCGCCCGTTCATATGATGTACTATTGAGTAAGTATATGTCAGCATGATGACTGAGTGTTAAAAAAAAAACTGATATTGACGATTAAATTTGGTACAAGATCGTAACAGCAAAATTTTAACAACAATATTACTTGCTGCTTGGGGATTTGAAAACACAATTCTGTGAAGTTATTATCTTTGAATTACCAAGTGTTTTTGTTTTAAATTACATCACTATTGTTTTTAAAATAAAATCTGATTGTTCATGCCAGTTTTTGAAACCAGTTGAGTACATTAAACATCTGGGAATAATGATTATTGACAAAAATCTACGATGGGCGGTTCAGGTCCAAACGCTGGTTTCCATATTAAGAAAGCTGTGTCATGTATTTTGCTCATTTAGGAACATCTTAGACATTGGCACTCTCAGAACTATATATTTTGCTATTCTTCTCTTTTTCAGTCATTGGCAACCTATGGTAGAGTGGGATGGGGAGGTTGCACCGCGTTTCTCATGAACCCTCTAATAAATGTTAAAAATGAACATTTAGAGTTATGCTTCGATGTCTCCCCACTTTTCCATCTGAGGCATTGTTCCAATTCATGAAAGTACTGGACAGTAGACTTTTTTTTAAAACAGTGTTTGACACATTTCTGGTCATGCGGTAACAAGAGTAAATCCCACCATTATGCTTGTATTAGGTTTTTATTATATTTGGATTATTTAATACCAAAAACACGTACGATTTTTGCTCAGAGAATTAATCTTTTGTGGCCCCAAGTGTTTAATGTCGTAGATGAACATATTTAATTCTCCAAAACGAAAGTCATTTTCAAAAAGATTGTACAAGTTTGGATTTCGTCTAAGGGAAGAGACGATTGCAGGAGACTGCTGCCAGAAATTGCATACATTTATAAACTATTAAGCGTGTTGTCCAGATGTTTATTGAAAAATATATGAATGTTTATGTAAAAACAAATATTTTTTATTATTCAATAATAACGTACATGCTTCCACTTTCCATTATGTTGTATCTCAAGTCAACACAGGGCTCTTGGCCTCATAGAGTTTGAAATATGATATTTTATTTTTTTTGTAATATGTATGATGTATGTGTTTTAATGAATAAGTAAAAATAAATGAACATTTTACAACATAGATGAAGAACATTTTAGAGAATGTAATATAGAAGTCTAGGCATCTACAGGGCTTACGACCTGTCATTGGCTGGTTTAAGTGACCACTTTACACACTGTGTAACATTCACCATTCTGGCCATATTTGAACATTCCTTCAATTATTTCATCTATTGGTGTTTGTGAAGTTAAAGAACTGAAACCTTTATTTATGCGAGTGAGATTCATTGAATTGAATTATTTCAGCTACACATTAGGCAACGCCTGAAAATTTATATTTTTTTCAATTTCTATACTTCTTTATGGACCAGGTGGATTTATGAACAATATTTTGAGTTTGTAGGTGGTAAGCCCTGTAGATGCCTAGACTTCTACATTAACTTCTCTAAAATGTTCTTCATCTCTGTTGTAATATGTTAATGTTAACAGCTCCCCAGGGAGTTAAATCTAGTCTCTGTCTACAAAATTTGGACAAATTCAAATTGTTAAAAATAAATTAATACAATATATAAATTATACTGGTACCATTGGTAGCCTCTGATCAAAAACACTAGCAGAACATTTTTTTTCCTTTTTAAAACTTGCATTATAAGTATTGGGTTTAATAGTATTTATATCATTAAAATTGTAACACGGTGTTGCGAACGAGGGATAATATGCGCATTGCGCAATGACAGCTCGCGCATCAGACCGCTAAATTCTTGTAAAATATCGCTAAATAAAGTTCAAGTCTTTTTTGTATAGATGCTGTTTTATATGCAATAATATTTTACGTTACTAAATCACATAAATTTCAACTAATATTCTGTCAGTTCGCGTGTTCAAAGTGAGGTTGGAAGCAAATTACACTACTACGCATACGCCGACACCATACGGATATTGTCTTTTGCATATTCTCCTCCCTTTAACATATGATTTACTGCTATTAAGCAAACTCTATCTCGCTTAAGACGTTTCACTAGATTAGGGTTTTTTTTACGGTTAGCGTACGTATATAGTTTTTAACCCTAGACACCTAACCTTCGTCACATCGACGAATACGCGATAATTATGATTATTTTTATTAGGAGATAATAAACTTAGGAGTTATTCTTGATAAAAGATTGCTGTTTGGGTCTCATATAAATTCCATTGTTGAAAAAGATTTCCAAATGCCGGGCTTCATTTCAAGAATTTCCAAACCTTCTAAAAAACCAAATACATTAAAAACTTTATACAACACTTTTGTACGCAGTAATTTGGAGTTTGCATACGTTGTGTTGAGCCCACAATACATAACAAACATAGAAAGGATAGAAAATGTTCAACGAAATTTTTTTAAATACTTAGATTATAAAAACAATAAAACGCTTTGTACTTACAGCCAATCTGCCAAACAAAATGAATTTTTTACCCTTTGAAAATAGACATAAATTATTAAATAATTAAGTAGACCCTTTTAACCTACTCACCAAAATTAATCTTTATGTCCATTTTCGCGTGACAAGAAATAAGTAAATATTTCATCTGCCCCAGTATGTAGCACTTACTATGCACAACACTCTTTCCTCTATCGTTCTTGCTCTAACTATAGTGTTTTTTTTTTCATCTATTGATTTATTTTACATACCCCTTAATTTATTTTTAAATAAACTAAGACTTTTTATTTCTGGCTACGATACTATCCCACTTACTGTTTAATGATGCACACTCCTGAACACTTACTCTCACACTGATACACATAAACACACATCTACACTTACTCTCATACAAATAGACATAAACACATCCTTTTGTTGTAACACAATTTAATAATATGTATGATTTTTAATTAGAAACTTTGCTGATCTGTCTTTAAACTGTATTTTTTTTAAAATGTTTTTTTATTATTGTCGACTGTTTGTTTCTTTAAAATAAATAAATAAATAAATAGCAAATACGCTGTTTTTTTTGGCAACGGACGCTGATGATCGTGTTGTGACATTTAAACTCAGCGCTTGCTACGGTCTCTCAAGAGACAGTTATGTCCAGCGGCTAAGAACATAATTTTTCGACATATTGCGAATCTACTCAGCATTCCGACAAATGGTTAGGGTTTGTGTGTACTTTTTGGTTATTAGTCGTGGTACTTTTTTTGTAGTTTTCTTATATGGCTTTAAAACAATTGCTGTCTGATTTTGATATCACGTTTTTATTATTAGAAAAGTAAAACATTAATGCATTAGAGGAATCATCTAACGACGAAGACCCGTCCGACATTGAAGATAACCAACTGATTCTTATTGGGTTTGCTGGGTCATGTGTTGGATTTTTAATTACAGCCTATACCATCGGAAGACATCTCCGGTAAAACTGGTATTTTTAATTTATCACAAAGTAATTTTCACAGACGAAACCGTTGCGTTTGGGTCACAAATAAAGGGTGGACTTTAGACAGAGCATATTAAAAAAGTTTTTTTTTTCTGAAAACAAATGTCATACAATATTACTACTTAATACATTTTTTATATTAATTAAATACAAATATTTACCTAAAGGTTTTCTATTACGTAAAAAAAAAAACAATTCTTGTGTATATAAGAGGGAGTGACGTCTTACGATAGTTATTTTATTTTATTTTCAATTATTATTTAATTTTAGGATAACAAAAAAAAACAAACGGTGTTTTTAATCAGTGCTACACAAAAAATAATTGTAAATGTAACATTTCACTTCTTTCTTAAATATATGGTATTTTTGACTGCACTTTTAATATTCTTTGTTCATTTCATTAAATAAATATATTCTTTAGTAAGTATAATGATGTGCTGTAGTTGTTTTTAATTTGAAAATCAAGATATTACCGCCTGTTCTAGGTCACGTCCTTACATTTTGTGACCTAGAAAAACCACTGTTTATTTTGATTTTATGTATTTGAAGCAAAAAAAATGGTTTACCTTTTATCTTCTTGTGATGAAGAGGTCACAGTGAATCCCATAATAAATCACGTATTGAATTTTGTACCTAAGGTAGTGTAAATACATTTAACACAAATGTGCTCTGTAATGTCTTGTAGCAGAAAAACCAATCGTTGGCCGATATTTTTTTTCCATGGCATCGTAAATATACTATGTATTAGCAGCTATATAATTTATTTTCACAATGGTTCTATATTAAGACAAAATATAATGAGTCGTGATGATTTTATGAAGAAGTTTAATTCCCAACCATGGCTGAAAATCCGATTTGCACAATGCCGATGCACATAAAAAATATAATTATACAAGAAACATTAGCTGCAAACAAAGATGAAAGTCAAAACGAATGTCAGTCAACGTCCAGCAATTATTTTCAATCCACAGAGGTACCAAATATGAGAAAAATAAAAAAATAGTTTTCATTGTTTGTACAAAAAAAGGCGCATGACGAAAAATCATAACTCAAAGTGTAACACTGCAATTTTTGGTGAACATAAAATTAAATTTTTGCTCAACTTGCGCTTCTAAAATTTAATTTTTACCATTTTTTAATGAGAATTTATGTACAATAAAGAAAAAAAAAATCTTGTTTATTTTTTTATGTACATACTTAAAAACTTATGATCTCTAAGTTTTAAAAACTATTGCCAAACTAAGATATTATAAAAATATATATTTTTAACAAACTGTTAATATTAATATTTTTTTAATCAATGCTTCATTTATGTATCTAATAAATTTACACTAGTAATAATAATAATTTACAAACTAAACGATCAGAAATTGTTCGTCGAATAAACGAATGATTGGGTGTAATGGGTTCATACGAATGTTAGGTGTCTTGGGTTAAAAATATTGTTTTTGTTATGTATATAGGCCATCACAATAGAATCTTCACATGTTGCATTGACGTCAAGAAATTGTATAGCACTAACCTAAACCTTAAAAATATGCATACGACATACCTAAAACCTTTGGTTTGGAAAGATGAGTTTCTTTCTTGATGGAACTGTATTATAATTACAATACAGTATTTAGTTCTATTTAATTTTCATAAATAATTTTCACTAGTCACAGGGATTTGTCGTCATACTGGTGGAAGACTATACACCTTATAATGTTCCATACACTTGAAAGCGGGGATTGTCATTCATTTAAATGTACTTTTGGAAAATAAACTTATTTATTATTAAATTCCGTAAAACTGTAATTTTACATCTGTTGGTATTATAAACATTTAACAGTCTGAAAAACTTGTTATATTATTATTTCATTGTACTTTTATGTAAACTTTTTAATTTCCATAATTACAAAAAAGATCACAATTGGCGACCCTTGTATTTTGAATAGAATATATTTTTTTAATTTCTACCTAATCTGATGGTGTCGATCACGAAGAAATCCAGTCATCGGTAAAAAATTAAATAAAAGTGTAATAAAACTTCATAAAGTAATTTCAAGACTATAATTTTACTTTCTTTCTATTAATCGTTAAATTTAAATGTTACTTTTGTTTCTTTGTTTGTTAATAAGTTTGAAGCATTTAAACTGTGTACAAAAACAATTATTTTTTTGATGCAACAGTCCAACGTAGGAGCGATGAAATTTCAGATAACCTCCATTCAGTTAGATTTTCCAATATTCATTTTCAGCATTTAAATGGTTTTTCAACTGACGGTGATCCAAGCGAAAAATAAATCAAACGAAGATAGACCTTTTCATCATGATTTATCGTTCAAATCAACTGGTCGGCACTGACACTTTAATATATTCCTCCAATTAAAATATCACTTTCACTCTTCTTTTTGATATTTTTCACTTGTAAGTAATTGACGGACGTAATAAATATTTTGAGTTCTGTTTTATCTGGTGTTACTTTGAAAATTTGTAACATGAATAGGATATTTTCGTTGATGATTTGATAAACATTTAGGTATGTCAAATTTCCGATGATTTAACTGTCAACATTTCAAAACATCGCAAACCTACGTTTCATTTCTATGTTAAACAAAACCTCTCTAAGACATATCGGCATATAAAGCTAGTGTAGGTGTTTTTTTATCGGGTACATATATGTTATTTGTTTCATAGTTTTATTTCTGCCATTTGCATATCATGTTGTGGAAAGAGTACCTAAAAATAATCATTCATTTTGAGATATTAATATGTACCTACATAGATACAAAAACCTATATGTTTTATACTAAATAATCACCAATAAAATAACTTGCGACATTAAACAAAACTATTCTGTAGGATATAGGTAGTTGAGGGTTGGTTAGAGCTCCTATCCTAGTTAGAGATTGACAGAGAAGACGTGGTTGTTGTTCAAATGATTAATTAAATGGCGAATAACACTTGGTTGTGTAGCACGAGCGTAACGGCGATGATGGGTTGAATAGACTGCATTTGAACTACATGCTGGAACTGTGTTACTTCGTCGAGCTGGACTGAAGTAAACTGAACTTGTTGGACTGACTGACTTGCTGGGCTAACTGACTGGCGTTGCGTCCCGTGGTCTCTTTATAGACCACGTTACTTTGTAATTCATTTTTTTATTGTAGGGGCAATGTGAATGTACTGCAGAACAATGCTTCCGGTTTAATTTGCAATACTGTAAGAGTTGTATTATACGTATGTATTAGATTCGATAGAAAAAGATGAGATCGGCGGTCATTAGTCTACTTTAGTTGAACTAATTTAACACGTGTTATGTGCTATGGATCCCACAATTCTAACTCGATCTATTGAAGCTGATTTCCTTTTTTTTACGGATAATATATTGAGCAAGTTTTTAAAATTGGACAGAGATGAATAAAATATATCAAAGTATGTGGCATATTCATTGCCAGTATTTGTAATCTATTAATATGTTATTTATCTTCAGCTCACCGTTCGAGAACTTAGACAATAAAATATATTAGATGTTCTTCGTAACCTAGACGGTAGATTGAACTTTCAATTTGAGTCATTTTGCTTCCAATAATTGAGATTTGTTATAAGTACATAATTTTAAACACTTCGCAGAATTGAACACCATCAATCTTTTCTATACAACTTAGGTTCGTAGCATTCTGGAGAGTGGTGCGGTAATGTGGAGGCCTGAAGAAGCCCCTTACTGAACATAAAAATAAACCATACATAAAAACCTACCTGCCTAAATAATAACGTAATTCAAAACCATCTCTAAATCTTTGCAAAAACAGATTTCAATTGTACTACTTGACACCGCAAACAGAGTGAAGCATAATTAGAAATCTCACAATTCTTCATTCAAAGTTTTTCGCTAATATCGCAGAAAATCCTTCAATGGAGATTTCTGAGTTTGCTTCTTATACCTTCATATACGTCTTGCTTAATGATCTAATAAGAATTCACGTATTTCTCTTAAGTGCATGTTTTATATATTTTCCTTAGGGAACTCGATATTTTGCCATTTTTGGAGATCCTGATAGACAAAAAAATAATTTTCAATATCATATTATTTTGTTTTGATGAATAACTATGATTTAAGAATGCTTTATAAGCCATGAATTTGGAATTTATCTTTCAATTTATTTTATTTATTTATTTTTATTGTTAATTTAAGATAAATTTTTACGAATTTACATATTATCAAGCTGATTTCAAATTTAATATTTTCTTACGAAAGCTCTAGCAAGACTTACATAAATCCTTAATCTTAGGATAACTTATTGTAAGTCTTATGGCGAATGAAAGCGTTCTTTAGGAAAATTTTAGCGAAATTATTAACTATTCACTTACAAATAATCCTGTCTGAAAAGCGCACATTTTTAATATTTCAATGTTAAATCGATAATATTTTAGAGTTTTAACGATAAGCATTCGTTTTCTGTAAATTGCCTTGGGGGAAATAACAAATGCTTTCTTTATCAGTATATACTGAAACGGAATATTTAACTTCTGTACTATCTATATTTACCTTGGTTTGCTTTACTGACGAATCATCTCTGACGTCATATAATAAAATCAACCAATGAATAACGCCGAAACTTTACTCTACGCTCTTTACATAATTAAAATTGAATATGGTTATAATTTATATTTAGAGTAGAATTTTGTGATAAAAAGCAGCCACTTCAAAACGATTTCAATTTAAATAAATCTCAATTTAAACAAATAATTAAAACTTGAACATGATTTCATATGATACAGTTTTTAAGGCGGCACAATTAATTTTTCAAATAACTCTATCTACCTACGTATTACAAAGCTGGCTTTATCAAGATCTTGATACGTGCTCTAAGAAAGATAGGAAAAAATATGGAAAACATTAAATAATTCAATAATTTATGGACTTTGTCTAGAAATAAATTGTGTAGAAAGCCGGTTTAATGTTTGATTGTAGGAAATTAGAGAACCTAATAATATATGAACATTGTTAAAAAATCACAAAGATCTACACTACGCACACAGATGCGCATTTAGTATCATCTCCCAGGGAACAAACAAATGTGAACCAAATATGTTTACAGGAATGAAAAATATAGTTAAAACAGGGACTCTTCGATTTCGAGTATTGTCTATCATCTTGTTAACCTTAATAATAAGTTAAGGAATGCTATCATTGCTAAGTTTTTTTTTGTTTATTTTTTGTGCTGTTACATGTTCACTTAATTGGCATACTTACTTGTTCTAAGCTCGATGTATTACTATTGTGTTTTTTTTATTTATCTAAAAAAAAAAAAAATATTGCTAACTTTTTAAAATCATTATTGTTGCAGAGATTCTACTCGTCGATGGGCTTTGTAGCTGCTAGACTTTTTTTATGTTAGCTATCATATTACATAAATCTTATTGGGTTAATGTTATCAACTATCAAATATCTTAATTTAGTAAATGGGTTGTAGAATGTCAACCGTCCATGCGCTCAGTAGCTGCAAGACTTGCTGTTATCTAACTTCTATTTTTATAATTTTTTTCGTTTTTTAAAATATCACATAAACTCTAAACTTCATTGTCGCGAATGAAAGAGCCTATTTTGAGCATTTACATTGAAAAAAAAAAGCGATATGTTTTTATCCAGTCCTTTTATCAAGAAAATCTGTTATTACTTATTATCGTTGCGTAGTCTAACCAAAAAAAGCTAGCTCACTTTTAAGTACGTCTTTGATGCACAGAAAAAACATTTATTTTAGCACTTGTACGATTCAAGTTCACTTTTTAAGATGATGCCTTAGCACTAGCCAGATGAAATTTTCAGGGTTACTTCTCCATAAATAAGAATAGTTTTTAAAATAGGATGTAGAAATGTAAATTTTTTTTACAGCCCTTAAAAGTTAGTAGAAAAATTAAGTTTTGCGTATTTTTTGGAAAGTATTATTGTTTATTTGGAATTCAATCAAATAACGACTCAAAACTGTATTATAGGATAAAAGGCCTACTATTAAGCTATTTGTGAAAAAAAACTATCTTAGACTTAATAATTTGGCTTCACTTGGGACATCTAGCCTAAAATCGGATTTTTAATAAAAATTCTTAAAAACTTAATAACTTTTAAACGATTGAATATCGCTAAACATACATGGGGGTTGAATAGATAAGTATTGAGGTCTCCCGTTGCTCTGCCCCCCCCCCCCCCCAGTTACAGGTTGTATATACTCAAAACCTTATTGACGACATTGGTTATAAAGTGTTTAAGATTTGCGACCAACACTTAAGTCAGAGAACGAACGCTGCACACTCCTATAGTGAATGCCTCATAAGAGCCTTAACCCAATTTGCCATTTTCTTCACACCTGTAGGCTCCCTCCGGGCTGTTTTAGAAGGCCGTCAAGGATGTTATTTTAATCGGAATTGACGTAAACTGGCAAGACAAGCAGCTGGTGATAGAGTTTTCTAAAAGTGTCTTTTGAATTTGAGAAAGCAGAGGGAAATACAATAAACTAAAAAATGTGAAAAATTATATATTTATGCAGATTTAATACATTTTGCAATTGCATCTCAGTTTAAAGGTTTCCTATAGAAAGAGTTTTCTACAATATTCGATGTCGCCTTTCTTATTCTAGCCATAAAGTTACGTCGAGAAGTTCTACTGGAGGCCATACTTATGCGAGCAGTACCTTTCTTGTTTGCTATTCATAGAAGAGTGTTTCTTGTCTTGTAAATGTTAGTTTAACTTACTGAAAACATCTGGAAAGCTGAACTTTTCCAAAAAAAGGATATTTATTAGGATATTTATTTAGACTTTCACAACTTTGTATTGAACCAACTACAATGTTTAAAATCATTGTTCAAAGTTTAATTTTGATAGACTGCTGTGAACTAAAAGATATGAATTATGTTTTCAGTGTGATTTATTTATCGTATATAAAACAACCTCGATATTAACGAAAACAAATACTTTATTTAAAATAATTGTTTTCTATATGCAACCTTATACACTTTATTTCTTATTTTTGGCATTGTATTCGATCACTGGTTATTCGAAATTTGTAAATCACTCGTCATTATTTCCATCAGAAAAATATGATTATTGCTGTGTATTTAGATAAATATAAAATAAAATATTTTTTATTAATATCCCTACAGAGATGAGGTAGATTTTTTTCAAATTCAGGATTATGGATATTCGAGCGTTTACAGGGCTTATGACCTGTCATTGGCTGGGTTAAGTGGCCACTTTACGTACTACAACATTCCCCATTCCGCTTATTAGCAAATATCGACACAGGTAACATTTTTTTTGATTTTTGTATATATGTTATTAAATGAGAAACCATTCACAAGCATGTTGGAGCGCCATCTATGTATTGATATTGAAGTTAAGTATTTTTAATTATAATTTAATTAGGGAGAAATCCAGATTTGTGTATGTACAAAATACACGTACCAAAAATAATGTTGTATAAAAAAAAATACCTCTAAAGTTACTCCGTGTATCTGAATTCCAGTCATCCGGATTGCAAAATATTTTGATTGTTTTCAGGAAAACAAAATAAAGGAGATTTTATAATTACACGTAAAAAAACTCTCACATCTCGTAAACAACTATCTTTGTCAAAACAATTAACCTCGCTAGACAGGTTTAATTGAGTTTTTGGTGTGATTACGATTCGCCGTATTTTTTCAAAATAAATAAAAAAAGTGATCTCAATGTAAATTTTGCGTTTTCTCTCAAAATCTTAATTTAATGGTTATTGCAACTATCATTATTTCTGCATATCCAAATCACGTCTTGAACTAATCAATCCGGATAGTAAAGGTTTACTTTATCTTTTGATTATTTTGTTATAACTAAATTAAATACATATTGAAAAATTACTCTAGAGACAAAATTATAATCTACCTGAAAACGTACATTGTGATTACACTAACCAGACAAAGCATAACATGACTAGACCTTATAATTATCTTATCATAAAGGTTTTTAAAAATAATAAAAAATAAAAATTAAAAAAGTTTTAACAATTTTTTCATCACTTTTTCCTTTCTGCAACTAATAGTGCATAGGGCACGGCATTGGTACACCAATCGCAGCGTTTCTTAATTATTTTTGTTACATGAAGTTAAGATTCAGTCTTACGCTCCGGTGGCCAATCCAGGGACTATTAAGTATTGTATTTTAAAAACACATTTTTCAATAAATAACAAATACACAACCATGTCAGGAATTGAACTCAAGACCTCTTGCATGGTAGGCAAACGCGCTGACCACTACACCACGAGTCTGGCAGTTAACTATTTTATACAATCTGTAAAAGACGAGAGCTGCGAAAGCAACGTGTATCGTAATAACAATGTGGGAACATTCTGATTGAATGTAAATATTTCTAATTCCAGTCACTTTACCAATAATCTCTTTAAAGCCGAAGCAACGCGAATCAGTAAGCCCACAGCGAGATTGGATAATTCGAGATTAATTCTTGAAACCAGATGGATGGATCGAGGAGCCATACGTGAATAGGATTCCGTAATTTGCAATCAAAATTTTGTTTGTCATATTTGCCTTTACGGCGTGACGTCACGTTGTCACTTAGTTTAATTAAAATCACGTGTAAAACATTACCGTTCTGACAAGCAGCTCTCAGATCTCAGATACAGTAATTAAAGTCTAGCGCCCTTCAAGTCATGCATTGTAATCGTGTTATCAAATCAACCTTAAATTTTAATATTATTCAAGTGCGCAAAATTGGCAAACGATGTGTTCTTGGCGTAACTCTTTTGGCATGTAGTAAATTAGTTTTTAAATAATATATGTTCACTAAGAATAATAATTAAATTTACTACAAATGAACTGTTATTTCTTTATGTTATACGTGAACACAGATAGATAACCTCATACCTAAATATGGGCAAAAACGCTTTAAAATACCTCAACTTCAGGCAAAAAAAAAAAGTTTTTTTTATATTCATATTAATACATAAATATTACAAAAAAACACAATAATTACGTATCCAAAACTTTATGAGGCCAAGGGCCCTGTATTGAGTTGGGATACGACATAATAGAAAGTGGAAGCACGTACATAATTTAACAATAGCAAAAATAAACATTTAATACAACATAAACATACGTATATTTCAAAGAGCATCTGGACCACACGCTTAATAGTATATAAATCTATGCAATATCTCGCAGCAGTCTCCTGCAATGGTCCCTTCCCTTAGATAAAATCCAGTTTTGTACGCTTTTCCTGAAAACAGCTTTTGTTTTAGAGAACTTAATATGTTCATCCAAGACATTGGACACTCTTAGGACCACAAAAGAGAAACTCCTCTCAGCAAACTTCATACGTGTTTTTGGAATCAAATAATTCAAATTACAGGAAAACCTCGTATGAGCATTCTGCTGGGATCTACTCTTACAAGAATATCAGCGTAATTAAAATTCAGGCTTTGCCAAAACAAAATTTTTTTAAAAAAGTCAAGCACAGCCTGTTTGGAAAGAGCTTCTATAAAGTCGATGAATATTTTCAGGACGAGACAGCTTGGCATGAGATTGGCGATTACTTATTGATTTTAATTCATTGATTTTAGTTTTTTTATTTAAATTCGTTTGAAAGGTTTAATAAAGTACAAATTATTGATATGTTTTAATGATTAACATTTTATTGATTTATATTTTATAGTTGTAATTTATTAACTGATGATTATAAGAGATTTGATGAATCTTATATAAAGAATAATAATAAATCAGATTACATTTATAAAAGCCTAAGAAATATCTTGAATGCTCAACTTATGAGACAAACTTACTTTGCTTTTTGCCAAAGGAAAATATCATATTGCAATTTAGCTTAGGGAGGTTGCTCTCGTTTAATCCTTGAACCAGTGAAAAAAGCATAAAAATGGATCATGAAGATCATTCTCAAAAAACCCTTGAGGTATCCAACGGAACATCTATTCGCTGAGTTAAAGATATTGGATGTAAGACAATTGTTTGTGAGGTGCCGACTACTTAAATTTTATGATAAATTAATTGAGGTGAAAAGAACCCAACAAAATGTAAACACTCGTTCAGCAACACAAATTACTGTATTGTCCCATTTGTATTGTAAAAAGCGATATAATGTAATTGCTTCAAAAATATTAAATGATTTATTGCCATATATAAAAGACTCAAAATGTAAAACAAATTTTAAAATAAAAATAACTACACATATAAATAGTGTGCGAAAGATTTCTTTGAAAAATATATGTAAATTAAAAATAGTCGTACTTTATATAATTGGTAAAAAAATAATGCATGCAATGCGGTGCAAATTTTGATGGATGCAGAAAACGAGGAAGACCGAGAAAGACATGGCACGATCAAGTTCATCAAATACTTGAAGATGGACATGTCAAAAGTAGGAATAATCGGCGCGCGTGCATGAGAAGATGTCTAAATGTAGAAGAAGCGAGATCTGTATGCAAAGATAGAGTGATGTGGCGTTCTATCCTCTCTGCCTACCCTTACGGGGAAACGGCGTGATGGTTTGTTGTTGTTGTGGTGAAAAGCAGCTCAACTTAGCCCTATTCTTCTTGGTAACTCCGCTGTCTGGTTATCTTTACCAAGTTTGACTTTGTGTCCTAGATATATGTATTCATATATGTCCGCAACACTGGCCATCATCAATTACAAAACATCAATAAATCATAGCCACTGATAACACAATATTTTTTAAATTTATTTATTTAATTTTGTTTAGTTTGATAACAAATAAAACATATTTAAAAACCGCTGAACCTTATTACAGCAAAGCTCTATTGCATGAAATTAAGTTTTTTTTTGTCCTAGCTTTAATTTTATTTAGTTGCATTTTTTTTTTTTTTATTAAATTGAAAACATATTATCATATTCCCAAGGAGTTTTTAAAAAAAACTCATTTAGGGACATACAGATAACAACATTTATTTAAAGACGTTTTTATATTTTAAACTATAACATTATTTACAAAAGCAGAATAAAAATTACTATATGCTACAAATTAAAAAGGGTATGAAAAATATTTGAAAATAACAAAATAAACATAATACTAGGTATGGAAATAAATTCAAAATGATGTATACATTATACAATCTGGGAAAGAAAAATTGAAAAGTATAATAAGTTTAAAAATAACATGTATGTATACGAGTAAATAGAAACTGAACTAGTACAAAATAAAAAAGTTTTTTTTTAAATGAACAAAATATGCGCACACCCAATACAGGTGAAAAAAATATTAAAAACGTTTTAAAATTACGTATCCATAATACAAGTCAAAAAAGTATAAAAAAACACAAAAAACATTCCAATAGTATTAAAAATTACATATACACGCAAAAACGGTAAAATATTAAAGTTATATGTTCAAGATGCGCATTCTCTGGATAAACTAACATTATTTATTCAAAGTACTTGATTGATTTGTACCTGTATTAATTATAAGGAATTGTATTTACTATTCTTAGAATGGACTGCATAAGTCCGTCAATAAATGAATAATCTGTCATGCCTCAGATATCAGTCAGGGGGCTATGATTATTTTGTAGAGAAAATAAACAATTATATTGAATGAATATTTCTTACCGACTTTGTCTGTAATCCCAGGAATCACGTCCAAGTAATCAGTTACAACTAAACATCGCACGTAATGCGGAACCTAGTAACAAAGGGCGCTGTTCACCATCATAAAACGTAGAACATGACACAGATCGCTCCCTTTCCACGTCCGTCCGACAGCTTGCCATAGAATAGGTCCCGTCTAATCTCTTAAACTATTGTGATTAATCATTCTGACCCTGTTAACTCGGTGAAAAATACATTTCATTTAATTCAATTCAATTCAATTCAATTTATTTATTTAAATGTAACGTACACAATGTACACATGCATTACAAACATATATATGCATATAATAAAAAAATACATGAAAGAGACTCGTGACAAAGTAGAAGAAGAATCCTGGATACATGGAACAGATCAATATCCAGAGCGATGTTGTTCAGAATAGCGGTAGCCCTTCCAACAGGCATAATCATAGACAAATTGGTCCTGTAAATCGGAATATGAAACAATCCATGCTTACGTTGTCTCTGGTAATTATCAGAAACACACAAACCAATGCTCATCATAATCTCAGTATTATCGATCATACCGCGCAACAATCAATAAAAATGTGTAGTCAAATACACATTCCTTCTAGTCTCTAAACTGTTGTAGCCAAGCATACCCTGGGGAAACTCAATCGGGTAGAGCCAAGAATAATACCCGCACTCTCTCATGTAGAGATATCTCGGAAACTTCTTTTGGATTTTCTCTATCATAAGAGAATACTTCAGTTCATGTGGCCCCCAAATCATCGAGCCACTCTCGAGTCTACTTTGCACCAAGGAGTTGTAAAGAGTTTTCAGAACGCGGGTATTTTCGAAAACCCTGGCAGTGCGCAGAACAAATCCTAACATCTTCAATGCATTACCACTAATTGTCTCAATGCGTTCATGAAATGTCAGGATGCTCACAAATCAAATGCCTAGATCCTTAACATTCGATGTTCGTATCAGATTCTGGTCATTCATTTTGTAGCGTAAGTAATTTACACCATCAAATAACTATGACCTTCATATTAAAATATTACAACAGAGATGAAAAACATTTTAGAGAAGGTAATATATAAGTCTAGACATCTACAGGGCTTATGACCTGGCTGGCTTAAGTGGCCCTTTACACAATGTGTAACATTCACCATTCTGCCTATATTTGAACATAAATATTCTTTCGTCTGTTGATGTGTGTAAAGTTAAACAGCTGAAACCTTTGTTTACGCATTTGAGATTCATGTTATTAAATTATTTCACCTACATACTAGGCAAGGCCTGAAAATGTTATTTTTTCAATTGCAATACTTCTTCATGGACCAGGTGGATTTATCAACAATATATTGAACTTGTTTAAATTTTTGTAGGCAAGGGCTGGATTCAACTCCCTGGTGAGATTTTAACTTTATCATATTACTACAGATATGAAGAACATTTTAAAGAAGGAAATATAGAAGTCTGGGCATCAACAGGGCTTATGACCTGTCTTTGGCTGGTTTAAGTGGCCATTTTACACACTGTGTAACATTCACCATTCTGCCCATATTTAAACATCTATATTCTTTCGATTCTGTAGATGCCTAGACTTCTGTATGTACTTCTATAAAAGCTCAATCCAATTCTAGTCGACAAAAGTTTGGACATGCTCAAAATATTGTTGATGACCTTCATTATTTAAAATAACTGCAATTTATCATATTTTTTCTTTCCGTACCCAGTGGTGCATAAGCTACCCCAATGGTACTCCAATTGCTGCGTATTTCGATCAGCTTTTTGTGAAACTTTTTTCATGTAAATTATTTATTTATTTATTTATGTATTTCACAGTTTTAAAAATTACAGAAATTCGTTGTTTCAGGTCTCGACTAGCTAGAAAATTCTTGTATTTAGAAAGGACCTTCTTTTATAAATATGTTTTTTTTCATTGCATTACATGATGCTTAAAAAATTTAATTATTAAATTTAAAAAAGTCAAAATAAATATAAATTAAAAAACATGAAAGTAATAATAAAAATTGTAGCATAAATAATGATTTATAACAATAATAATCACGATTTATTAACAAAAAATGCCTTTTCTTTATCTGTTACATGTTTTAGGTATTAGATTTCTATGGATTGTGGAAAGTCTGCCTAACTAGATATAATCTGTTTTAAGGCAAATATTTTCATGCAAAATAAACAATTAAATGACTACCGACTAGTTTTCTTATTATACAGTTATAAAAGAGGATTATTTGATATTTTGCCTGGCCCAAAAGTTTAGTTGTATGGGAAGTATGGAAATGAACGTGTTTAAATGAAAAATTTCACTTACTTAAATAAAAATTTATTTAAATTAAAATTAAAATTTATAACAAAGAAAAAATACAACATAATAGATGCCAACAATACGTATAATATATGAATTTAATTTACGTGAAATGTTAAAAGTCGTCAACGATGTCGTGTCGAAACAACCTAAATCAGCGCTGGGCAAAGAGAATCAGAATTAAGTTGTTCAGTTGTTGGTGACGTGTTGCGTTGCTGCGTTGGCTGGCCTGGCACCAAGTGTTGCAATTACTCATAATATCCTACATGAAGGTAACGTGATCGGTATAACGCTTCAGATGCTAGTCAAGGGATGTACGGTAAAACCACCTTATAAACAAATGGTCATATCTGCCCTCATGAGTTTCGAACCCAGGACTTCAATTCTGGTAATGGGGATAATCTTTCAACGGATTATATTCCGACAAATAAATTTTACTTTTTAATGTGTTTTTTTTTACACCACTCGTTGGGAAAAACTCGACTCGGCATTTAACTAAAGTGCTCTTGATGATTAAGGGCTTATTGCTCTCCATGACTTTAGTAGGCACTATTGTAGATTTACACAAGGAAGATGGTATTCTGCTTAAACTTACATAAAGTGCTTAAGTTAATGTTTCCTTGAGTAATATTTTATAACATAAGAATTAAGGACTTATTACTGAAAAGATAATTTTATTTCTACTAATTGATATAAACAATTGTCAATAATATAAAAAATAATCCTACTATAAAAAAAACATCATCATCATCACCATCCTCATTCCATGTCCGCTCCTTAGTTGGAGCATATTCTCAAATAAATATATATATATTATAAAACAAATACAAACAAAAAAGGTGCAAAACAATGCATTATGAAAGTTACAATAATAAAACCGTCTTCTTTTCCCACTGTCCAATTATCGAAGAAATTTGAGGTTTTAGATATAAAATAGTTGTTTAAAAATAATTGTTTGGTTAAAATCCATAAAGGCAACGTAAATAATAATGTTTCTACGTCACAAAATGTAAGTACGAGACCTAGAACAAGCGGTAACATCTTAATTCCAAAATTAAAAACAACTACAACACATCATTATTATGCTTACAAAGGAATTTTTTTCTTGAATGATATGAAGAAAGGAAGTAAAAGGTACAGTCTGGAATATAACATATTTAAAAAAGAGCTGATGAATTATATTATTGTTAACAATATTTTGAGTTTGTCCAAATTTTTGTAGACAAGGACTGGATTCAACTCCCTGGGTAGTTGTTTATATTAACATATTACAACAGACATGAAGAACATTTAAGAGAAGGTAATATGGAAGTTCAGGCATCTACAGGGCTTATGACCTGTCAATGGCTGGTTTAAGTGGCCACTTTACACACTGTGTAACATTCACCATTCTGCCCATATTTGAACATCCATATTCCTTCAATTCTTTCATCTGTTGATGTTTGTGAAGTTATAGAGCTAAAACCTTTATTTATGCGGGTATGTAGGTGAAATAAT